>NW_027457320.1:0-136177 GCF_040206685.1 Ascaphus truei
CTGCATCTCTCTCTCTCTCTCTCTCTCTGCATCTCTCTCTCTCTCTCTCTCTCTTCATCTCTCTCTCTCTCTCTCTCTCTCTCTGCATCTCTCTCTCTCTCTCTCTGCATCTCTCTCTCTCTCTGCATCTCTCTCTCTCTCTGCATCTCTCTCTCTCTCTCTCTCTCTCTCTCTCGCCCCCTCTCTCTCACTCCCGCCCCTGTCTCTCTCTCCCGCCCCCTCTGTCTCTCTCTCCCGCCCCCTCTCTCTCTCTCCCGCCCCCTCTGTCTCTCTCTCTCTCTCTCTTGACCTCTCTCTCGCCCCCTCTGTCTGTCTCTCTATCTGCCCCCTCTGTCTCTCTGTCTCTCTCACTCTCCTATACTTCTTTCTTCCAGATCTGACTCAATCTTCACACGGGAGACATCGGAATCCCTCCTAACCCAGAAGACAGGTAGGGAACACCTCCCCTCCAACATATAACATTGCGGGAATGAGGGTACCTGGACATTGAAAGACTTCGGATCAGGTAAGATTCCAGGTGAGATTGCTGCTTTAGATATTGTGAAGCGGGGACGTCCAGACACTGCTTAAAGGGTGCAGGAAACTAGTCATTCACACCTGGCTTTTTTTCTAAATCTGACATATACATACACACACAGATACAGATATACACACACATACACACACATATACACACATACACTTAACAAGGACTAATTGTAGTATAATGTAATACAATAAATAAACTTATGTCAACAACGAATGTTGTTCTTACTAGGAATTTATTCAAAACATTTTTTAAAGCGGGCCTGGGGGTGGGACTAGTGGTGGGGCGAGAGCTAGGGCAGGGCTAGGTGGTGAGTAGATTTTTTTTGGTCCGGCAAGTAGATTTTTGGGTGATTTGATGACCACTGATTATGGCTATTCACACTGCCCAGAGCGCAGGGCCAGGAGTGGTGGTTGCTGTGCAACATCTGCACTGTGATTGGTCACAAGGTAATCTATGTAAGGGGATAGGGACCTTCCAGACCTCTCTGGTGCAATATGTGGCAGAGAACTTTCAAATTCTCCACTTTAAAGTCCTGCTCTCTGCTTCTCTGGCAACTCTGCACAGAAGCACTTATAATGTCCCACTCGGTTAGACTCCCAGTTCGGTTTCAGGTGTCTCCAGCACAGCCTCGGAGCACACCACTTAGTTCACCTCCACGCTAGGATCATACAGACCTGGCACTCTGATCAGGTTCCACTAACATAGATACACCCCGGCCATATGAAATTTGTTATAGGGTAAATTACAACGGTAATGGGAGACCAGAACTTTCAATGCAGGACACAATAATTGAATAAACAAAAATGTATATCTTGCAAACATACAAAACACACCATGTACACTCACCAACTGGGCCTGGAGGAGAATATAGACTGAACTATGTGCAGGGGCCTGCTTTAGCTCCTCCTCCTGCTTCTCTGTGCTATTTGTCCAATAGCACTTTCGAAAAACCAGCCAGTCGCGTCTCAGATCAACTCCAAAACTTGTCTGGTACTCTGATTGGCTGCTCCCCTTACATAGCCCTCGGTTGCCTATTGTTTCCATGGAGCAGGGGCCACCGGCCAATCAAAGGGCATATTGTGACGGTGCAGCCAATCAGAGAACAAGAGCTCGCCAGGCTGCACCAATCATATAAGGGGCCGGCTTAAGGACTTTAGGGCGCCCATCGTGGAGTGAGCGTCTGGCGAGCGAGAAATTCAAACTGACCATTGGAAATCGTGCTATGGGGCTCAGACCCGGCAATGGCTCCCTGGCAGCCCCATACATCCCGCTGGGTATGTACCTTAGCTTCTCGGGTAAACAAAGTGTCTGCACTGCCGAGAACCAGTTCTCCGTACCTGAATCACAACCCTTCCCCACTCACCATAGTCAAGGTACTAAGCCGCTCCCGATCTCTGACACAAACCGGCATTTCTCTGCATGCATCTTAGCTAAGTGAATTACTGTGTCTACGCATGCAGAGAAATGCTAACACAAAATGACAGTGCTGGTTGCCTTACTAACTGTATGGGAACAATCCCTGTTCCCCAAGACACAGTTTCCCCCCTTCCAAATATCACACAGTGATATAGCTCTCATCTGGAATAGGTTACACACAATACTTTACATTCCAGGCAAAATGAGCCTTACAGAGGTGACCATTACACACGGCTTTGTGGCAGCCAGGCGGGCTTCACCTTTATTATGTGAGGGGGGCTGCACTGGAACCAATCAACAAACTGGTCAATGGTAGCAGCGGCTACAGGCGGGAGCTCGGCAATGGATTCCCCGGATAGCAGAATATCCCCCGCTGGGCTTGGTGCCGTTATATCTGGAGGAACATTCAAATACTCCGATTTTCAGGCAGATGCCTCCCCCCCTCAGCCCCCCCCCCCCCGAGTTGTGTGCAGGGCTAGTAACTCCTCTATGGACGTGACCTTAGCCAGCATGCACACACAGAAATCTGGGTTTGTTATCCAAATGGGTGTGGGTGAAGTGCTTAAGACATTGTTAGTCAGGAGGGGTGTGTACTCTGGTTTAGGGAATGTGTAGAAAGATGGTGGAGCACTGCAAAGAAATAGGGCTGGAGGCAGATCCGTGAAAAATAAAAATGCTTTAATCCAAATGCATGGTAGCAACAGCTACATTAAAAGGGTCCTCTAACGCGTTTCGCGGTTTGATTGCGCTTTATCAAAGAGTGACTCATGTCTCCCCTGATCCCCCTTATATGCTGTTCACCACGGAGGTGATTTCGCGCCAAAAATCAGTCAAAACTCTGACTGAAGCTGAATCCCCGTAAAAAACTACGGTGGCCTCATAGGGTAGAAACACCTCCGTGCTGAAAAAGCAAAGGCGGAAATACAAAAAACTACATTCACAGCCAGATTGATGAACCTGGTGACGACACATAACTCAGACTTTACCCAAGAATAAAAAAATAAAATAAATAGACTATAACATACTAGATAAAGAGATGAAAAACACATAAAATGAAAAAGCAACACATATAAAGAAATATAAAATAAATATTAGTAAATGAAACTCTTATTAGATAACTGGGAACATGAAGAAATATACCCATCAATAGACCCATCACTCTAATAATAATGTGTCTAATATCACTAAATATAATAATAAACATGAATGTTTAAGTTAAGTCAAAACAGAAAAATAAACTGATCTCAACACAAGAATAATGGCAATAGTAATAAAGTTAAAGAGATACATATGTATAATTATCATCTTAATACAGAAAATTTGAAAAGTACATTTATAAAGATAATAATATTGTTATAACCCAGCAATAAACTATTTAATTAACTTAGTCCTATCAAAGTAATGGATATCAAAAAGAACCTAAGATTAAAGTATATTAATGCAAATATTGATTCTATGGAAAAATATATTAGATTGAAATGTATATAATACTAATTATTTATATACCTAATAATAAGCATATACATTAATAATAAGAGGTTATTATGAAAAATGGAGGTAATGTTAGAACATAAAATGGTTTTATAAAAAATGTATCAGTTCCCAATCTTGATTGATCCCATTTGGGTATAGGGAATCCATGGTGAAGATCCAGAACATCTCACGTCTATTGAGCATGTTCAATCTGTCGCCACCACAAATGGGTGGAGGAACATGCTCAATAGCCGAAAAAGAGAAGTTCTGGATACCTCCATGTGCACAATGGGCAAAATGACGTGACACCGGATGTGTAGTAGTATGGTTTTTTATAGCTCTGACATGCTCCATTATCCTAATTTTCAGAGGTCTTATGGTGCGTCCAATGTAGTGTTTGCCACACCCACAATTAAGTATGTACACAATAAAGCTGGAATTACAATTAATATTATAATTGTATAGCGGATAGTCTTCAGGGTCCAATCAGTGAGAAAGGGCTCGCCTGCATCGGACCAATCCTTAGTGACGGCGGGTTACAAGACTTCCAGTACAGCCCACAGGGGCATGCTTAAGTTTAGCGGGGCATTTGAATGGACCAATGGGAATCACAACAACAGGGCACATTCCCGGCAACGGTTCCCTATGTCCGCTCAAAAGCCCCTGAAGGTTTAGGCAACTCAGTGTCTGGACCAAACACTGGTACCCCTGCGGGGAGCCACTTTTCCCACACCTGAGTCCAGAGCCCTGCCACGCTCGATAATATTTCAGGCCACTCGCCTTATCTTGCCCAAGATCTCTTGTGTTTAGATTGGATACTGATATACCAATTATCCGCACATTTAACATATTTAACATCGGTTAACTCCTGGTTCCAAAAGTGCTGAATCCAGGCTACAACATATAACATCATTACAATGTAGCCACAGTATACAGATATGTGACTACAGGCGGGCCCCGCTAATACGGCAAGTTCTTCTCTACGGTACCCTAACCGGATATTTTCTGCGCATCTGCAGACCTGCGCATCCACCTTCTGTGCATGCGCGACCTCATGCGCAGACATGGCGGCCCCCTTCTCTGTACCACAGTATCAGCGGAACACTGAAAAGTGGGGCCCTACTGTATTCATACATGAATAAATATAGCATATTATTGACAGGTAGGGATAATGGTGTGTTTGACCTTTATTAAAGAGCAGCCACATTTACCCCTACTGTCATAGTCTCTTTGTCAGGCTAACATATTTCTTATTACAAGAGCATTTGATAATATAAACCACATATGTGGTGTTGCAGTTCAAATGGCATTATGTCTTCATGTTCTCAATGTGCTGTTCTTCTGTCTCTGTAACATCTTAAATTAAAGTGAATGTCTATGTTAGGGTTCTGGTCCTGGCTTTGGCTGCAATTCACCCTTACAAGCATTCAGAGCTTCCAGACAAAGGCCTCCCTATACTTGGCAATTGGAATCACCTGGGTCTGGACTCACACTGCAGTCTGCTTCTTGCTGCCTGCTATGCAGCTCTGTCCCTATTGGCTGCCTATGCTATTTAGGGTCAGCCCTTCCCCCAGGAAGTGGCTGAGCATAATCCTTTCTTGGTGTTACTGTGCTGACCACAAGCTCCTTTGCTTGTCTCTTCTTTGCCTTCCTGTGCTTAAGCTTCCTGTATCCTGGAGCCTCCTTTGTCCAGAGTCCATCCCTGTGCCGAAGCCCCTGTGCTGAAGCTTCCTTGTTCTCTTACGTGTTTGCCTTGTTTACGCTGCAGCATCTATGCTGAAGCACCCTTGCCAAAGCTCTTCCTGTTTCTGAGGACCTCCTGTGCTGGACCCCCTGCACTGCAGGATTCCTGTCCCGGAGACCTCCCCTTGCACTGCAGTGCCTATGCTGAAACCCTACACTGACGCTCTCCCTGATGCTGACCCCGGTCTGTGACCTCAACCTATGCTCCTTTTGTCACGCTTGTGCTCGCCACAAACCAAGACCGGACCGTGGTGCTGAGGTGGGGCTGTGAATACACGGACCTTAGGCCAAAAAGCCTGTTCTGGATTGCGCAGTCCGTAGTCGTTCATAGCAGGTTCAGGGCTGGAGAGGCCAGGGTAATCCTTTGACACGCATGGGTCTTGGTTGGAGACAGTAGAAAAAATGTTATCCAAGCAGGGGTTCGGCAACAGGAAATCAGGTGCGCTCCACTTCAGCGTAGGAGCAGCAGCAGTGCGGGAGTGGCCTCTGTGCGAGGAGTGGGAATGGCCCATGGTACCGGTCGCAGCAAAGGGAGAAGGAGGCCGGAACAGGCACACCTCCGGGCAGCGTTGGCGAACCAACGCTTCAGCACGGAAGTCCAAAACAGGCCTCTGCGAGGCGAGAGCAGCAGACCTTGGACTCAGTAAGCAGACCTCTGCTATGGGAAAAGGCAGCAGGTCACAGGAACAGGGATCAGGAACAAGAATACAGGAACAGGGCGGCCAAACAGGTAGCTTGTGGCAAACACAGTAACATCCTAAGTGAAAGGACTATACTCGGCACTGAGGCAGTGTGAGAGCACAGTATAAGAAGGCCAGCGGGCTAATCCCAGGAGAGAGGTGTGAGGGCATTCCTCCATTGAGAGCACCGAGGCAGGGCGACAGTAATTGTGAGGGGAGGTTATCTGGAAACAGCACAGTTCTGTAAAGAAAGGGTTTCCACCAAACCCAGAAACAAATTCCTTACAGTAACCCCCCCCCCCCCCTCCCCTTTCAGGTGAGAACTCTGGGCGAACAGGACCACTCATAGATCTGGGAGACATATCATTGTCCCTGAACTGTCTTGGCGAGGTGTAGATCCATAATCCCACAAATCATTGGCAAGCGCCATCTTTAGATCAGAGAGCAGTAGCACTGCAATTCTTGGTATATGGAAAGCAACACAAAATGTCTTGGAAATCCAGAGCTGTGGAAAAGCAGGTGATTCCCGAACAGGGAAGTCCAAAGTACACCAGCCAGGTGCCCGGTCCCTAGTAATAGTCCGAGTGTATAGGACAAAAACACTGATTGTTGGTCGGATATAGCAGAGAGGCCTTCTGGACAGGCAATGTTTTTGCTGGAATCGGTACGTAGAAGCTTGAGAGAATCTTTTGCTCCCCAGGAATTCCGGACCGTTGTTAGTAAGGGTATAGGGCTGGAGGGTTCACTGCAAGATATTGACGCAACCCCTTTGGTACAGTCCAGGCCTGTTCCCCCAAAGAAGTCAAAAGTGGAGGTTATAGTATTTTAAGTAGTTTCCTGCCGTGGCACTGGCAAACGATAGGTCAGCATTCCTGGGCATCTGAAGTCTACGAAGCATCCGGTCCGAAGTCTGGACATCCGGAAAGGGAGCAGTAGGCACCAAAGAACAAGCAGAGAAAAGCATGCCCGTATTCACCATGGGAGGACAAGAAACAGGAACGGACACCACAGGGGTGAAACAGTCCAATAGGGGTGTTTCAATCTTTGGCGAGGGCAACATGAAATCCAGAGGAAACACCTCAGCCACCACACGGGGCCCTGCGGGCATAGGATCTGCTAGCAAAGTGAGAAAGCTTGGATCCATACAGACTTTATCCGGTACAGCAGGAAGCAAGGTGAGCAGTAAACCTGATTTAGAAACAGAAGTCTTGTATTTAGAACTGGGTATTTCAAGCACAGAGGAAGGATCGGGAGAACATGAACTTGACTGAGGAGTGGAAGTCCCAGAGTCAGAGGCTTCACGCGATACTGTTGGGGAGACAGTATCAGATATCACTATTTCGAACACAGGGTCCTTGAAAGCAGTAGATACATTAGGTACTAGCGAAACCTCACTGGAAGGTAAGCCTGAGTTTGCAGCTGAAGTAGAGTGATCTGTAGTAGGTACCCCAAATATTGTGGAAAAATCAGAGAAGTGTAACTCGGTTTTGAACCCTGGGTCCTTTGAATCTGTAGGATAAACAGTCACTACAGAAGATTCCAAGAGAGATAACCCTTAGTTGGTTGTAGCAGCCATGTAGTCTGTAGCGGATACCTCGAATACTGTGGGAAAAACAGCGAGAGAGTATTATCTGAGGAGTCGGAATGCCAGACTCTAAGGCTAAGCGTGGAGTAATAGGGAAGTTAGGAAGAAAAAAGTGTTCTCAGCAGTGAGGAGCTTAAAGTCATTCTTGGTTATCACTTAAGCTGTGGGAAAATCAGTGGAGAAACAGTTTGTTCCTGAACCAAAGGATTGAACAGCAACAGTGGTTATACTAAGTACAGCACCGGAGTCCGAGGAAGGTATACTGGACACTGCCGAGAGTACTTGAGGAGTCAGACTGGGTGTTTCCATGGGGTCCAAGGACATTGTGCTTGTCTCTGAAATGGGTGGTTGGGAAATAGCAGAAACCGGACCGAACACTTCAATTACATTCTAAGAGAAAGAACTATGCTCGGCACTGAGGACGTGTGAGAGCCGAGTATAAGAAGGCCAGTGAGAGAAGTGTGAGGGCATTCCTCCAATGAGAGAGCACCAAGGCAGGGCGACACTAATTGCCAGCACAGGTGGATGTGAGGGGAGGTTGTCTGGAAACAGCACAGTTCTGTAAGGAAAGGGTTTCCACCAAACCCAGGAACGGATTCCTTACACCTATGCCGCCTGCCCTAACCCCGGCCTGGATATATATTGTTAACCCTGACTTCTCCAATCCTGACCCGGCTACGTTTGACCACGGAATTCGCACTCCGGACCCGTCTTTGTGGTCTAAGGTTGGTGTATAACCATCCCCACCTCAGCCCTGCAGTCCAGTCCTGGTTTGTGGCGAGCACAAACCTGACAGTCTACTACTTTTCATAATACACTTGTATGTTTCCCTGAAGATCCTGGCAGACTTACATGGTCACTCTACCTTATAATTTCAATGCTATTTTTTCTGGTGTCCTTTGCAAGAATTGTGGCAGGGTGAGCGTGCACTTTCAGAGAGAGGTATGTGGGTCTGAATACCAGAATCCTTGTTTAAATGAAATAATATCTGGAGGCTGAAAAAAAAGAGGAAGCTCTGAAGAAGTAAACGTGGAAGCAGACTTGTGAGAGACGAAATGTGACCACTAAGTTTAGAGTTGTGTATCTGAGGCCCTGAATTTTGTCAGCCTCCAGATTGTGCTACTAGCTAAGATTGTGCTACTGGCTAGAGCCACAAACAAGTGATCTAAACATCCGGGCCTTAGAGCCAGGATTTACAAGCATAAAGGCCCTTCTCAAAGTCAAACACAATGTCCATAAAAAGCTTTGTCACATTGGACCTTCTATAGGAGAATCGCAACTCTCTAAACATTGAATAAAAGTCTGAGGCAAGAAGACTTCCATTTTACCCAACCAACAGTGGTGTGAATATTTATGGTATCCTTTGTGTGGTTATTAGACACATTGGGGCCTATTCACTAAACTTTGATAAGTTCAGTGCATTGCTGAACGAGTTTGCATTTTTGTTTGAGTCTATAGATGTTAGGCTGCCTGTCTATATGCCAGGGGTCCCAAACGCGCACCAAGATGCCTGTCAAGCATTTGTGAGTGGCCGTGACTAGCCATTTCATAGATCAGGGGTCGCAAACATGTTGATCGTGAGCTACGAGTAGCTTGCCGGCTTCCAGTGAGTAGCTTGCCGCAGTGCTGCAGTTTCCTTCTGCTCCGGACGTCGGGCACAACTTCCGCATCTGTGACACTGGAGGCCACCCCCAAGGTAATTGTGTGTTTGTATGTTAATTGGTTGCTGCCTGCTACTCTCCTGGACTCTCAAGTGTGCGCCTTGGACACAAAAAGGTTGGGACCACATGTGTAGTGAGTAAAAAAATAGGGTAAATGCTGCACACCATAAAATGAGGGGGGGAAAATCTGATACTAATATCTGTGGTCCTGGTTCCACGGACTGCCTGCCAATAATCCAGAATGAATCAAAACTAATGCAGCTGAAACATAGCACTATGGATTTTCATCAAGCTAAATGTATTGTGCCAAAACGAAACACATTGTTTCTGCCTCTAACTGGCCTTTCACTTGATAAAAGCCAGTTCGAGGCCGAAACATTGTGTTTCCTTATGGCACAATAAATGTTACTTGATGAAAATCTGTAATGCTCTGATTCATCTACATTAGTTTGGACCCCAAGTGTAGGACATTCAAGTACCAGCAAACGTGGCAGGCACCAGAATGTGTCATATGGCCTGTCACAAGAGACCAGAACTTATCACTGTGACCAGACAGGACAAAGCAGTTCAATAAATGTTTATATTCCAGCCAGAGCCAGCAACCTCAAAACATAAAACATAATTGAGCTATTCTCACTAAAACAGGGGCATACGGAAGGGATCTGAGCTGGCTAGGTGCTGAGCACCACATTGAAGGCTTACCCGGGACTTGCTTCCACTCTCTGTTGAGGCAAATATCGTCTAGACTTCTCTGGTACAATTTGCAGCAGAGACCTTTCAAAAGTAATGCTTAATAGTCCTGCTCTCCACTTCTTCTCTGTCAAGATACAGTTCATAGTACAAAAGTTCTTTTGAATGTCCCACAGGGTTAGACGTCCAGGCTCATGTCTGGGTGTCTCCAGCACAGTCTTGGAGCTCACCGCTTAGTTCACTTTGACGGCAAGATCAGAGTGAACTATGGAATGCTGATTGGGTTCCCCTTTCATAGATTCCCTGCTTCCATAGGAAATCATGGTAGAATTGCAGGTGACCAATCAGTAGGTGAGGGTTCATCTGTAATTGGTCAATCAGATGAGGTGGGGCTAAGAGATGTAAGGGCCTGTGGAGGGAAATACAAACGAGTCAATGGGAGCAGCACCTATCAGTGTGGACTCAGCAATGGCTTCCCCCAGCTGGCTGGAATGATTTTACCCCCTTGGCTGGCACCACTCTGGCTGGGGAGGTCTGACCGTTCTGTTCTGACTGACAGATTAAATCTGTCAGTGGTGATATTGGATACCGAGGCTTGAGCCTCATTACTCCAAGTTCTCTTGTTGAGTGTATTGTCGCACTCTTTAGGAAGCTTCTTGATCTGTGTTACTTGCCACAGTTGAGTTGGTTTCACAGGTTCAGCGCTGTGATGGGTCGTGGGTAGCGGTCAAATGGGTTTGCAGAGATCGCAGCAAGCTTCTTGATCAGCGGGTTTGAGTTCTGGTCCAGTTCCTTGTAGAATTTCTTGTTGAGCTTCTTTAGATGTTCATCTAACATCTCGATACCCAGTTCCCTATGAAGGTCTGCTATTCTTGTAGGAAGTGGAGCGTTGGACGCAATCCGCAGCGCCTTGTTCTGTAATTTTTGGAGAGATGATCTTTGATGTTGGTGGCAACCACTCCACACCGGGGAGGCGTATGTCATTGTGGGTCTAATGATCGCCTTGATCACATTGACTTTGCTCTTGATGGGCATGGTCCTTGTCTTCAGCAGAGGGTACAGTGCTGCCAGCTTGGTTGTTGCCTTCTGTTGAATCTTCTCAATGTGGTTTCTCCAGCTTAGTTTGCTATCTAGGATTACACCTAGGTAAGAGCTGTTTGGCTCCCATTTGACAGCCTCTCCGTTGAGGGTGATTGGCGGGTGTGCCTTGATCCTCTTTTTGGTA
The DNA here is from genome assembly GCF_040206685.1 of Ascaphus truei. Classification (NCBI taxonomy): domain Eukaryota; kingdom Metazoa; phylum Chordata; class Amphibia; order Anura; family Ascaphidae; genus Ascaphus; species Ascaphus truei. The sequence continues at coordinate 11,003 of NW_027457320.1, forward strand.
AACAGTGTAGCTGTAGTCTTGCTGGAGTTCAGTCCTACTTGCCAGTCGCTGTACCATGTTGATAGCATGTCTAGTGCTTTCTGGATGTTCTTAGCTACTTCTTTCTCTCTGAAGGACTGGGAGATGACTGCCACATCGTCTGCGTAGAGTGCCAGTTGAGTCTTGTGGAGGTCTGTGGGGATGTCATTCATGAAGAGGTTGAAAAGGAAAGGTCCCAGGACTGATCCCTGTGGCACGCCAGCGCGGATGGGGCGTGTTGTTGAGAGCTCTTCCCGCACAGCCACGTGGAATGTGCGCTCCCGCAAGTAGCTTGCAGTCAGCTTAATCAGGTAGTTTGGGAATTTCAGGTTGATCATTTTGTGCAGTAGTCCTTCATGCCAAACTCTGTCAAACGCTTTGGCCACGTCCAAGAAGACAACTCCAGTTGATTTGTGGATGTTGAATCCATGGCTTATTATGTCAACGACTCGCAGCAGCTGATGGTTGGTTGAGTGGTCCTTCCGGAATCCAAATTGCTCCTTTAGTAGAATGTTTTTACCAGAGGCAAAGTGGCGGAGGCGCGTAAGAATAACTTTCTCCAGGAGTTTCGACAGTCCAGAGAGCAGGCTTATCGGACGGTAGTTTGCAGGATCCCTCCGTGGTTTTCCAGGCTTTGGAAATACAATGACCTTGGCTTCCTTCCAGGATTGAGGAAAGTGCTGGAGCCGCATGCATGCATTGAAGATTTCTGTGAGGCATTCCATGGCTGCCGGCGGAAGCTTCTTGATGGCCAGGTTGGTAATTCCGTCACTTCCTGGTGCTTTGCCATTTGCCAGCTTTTCTGCAAGTTGCGTTATCTCAGTCCTGGTGCATCCTTCAAGGGTTTCCGCTTCGGTCTCTGGTAGGTGCTCGGTAAGATGCCTGTTAACTCCTTGCTCAACTTCCCGTGCTATTTTGCTGGCTTGGTTAGGCCTAAAAGTTGTCTCCAGTGTGTCAGCGAGAACCTCTGCCTTGTCCTTGTTGCTACATGCCAGGTGGGTCTGGCCCTGGATCGGTGGATTAGGCTCCTTCTTCCCGGTCAGGCGTCGGGTCATTCTCCAAACAGAGTTGTCGGATTCCTTCAGCTTGGCTGCTGCGGCCTCCCACCTCTCCCCCCGGTGTTGGCTGATTTGCTGTCGCAGTAGTCTGGCAAGTGAGTTGTACTTTACCAGAAGGTCAGGTGTGCGGAACTTCTGCCACTGGCGTCGGGCCCTGTTTTTCTCAGCAATCGCTTGCTTGATCCCGCTCGGTAGGTCGTAGATGGAGCAGCGTTTGGGCATCTGTTTCGGGACGCTGTGCTCTATTGCATGTTGGACTGCGGTAGTAAAGGTGTTAACAGCATCATCAATGTCTCCGTTGGTGTCCAAGGGGCGGGGGTTTGTGATGTTGCTCAACTCTTCTTTGTACAGGCTCCAGTTCGCCCTGGTGAAGTTGTACCTGGGTGTTTGCTGGTGGGTTTCCATCTCGTCGCCAACAGTAATGGTAACTGGGTTGTGGTCTGAGGTCAGTTCCGCCAGGGTTTCCAACTGGACAGAATGTTTCACGTTCTTCAGTAAGACAATGTCCAGGACATCCGGTGTGTGGCTTGCAGTGCCTGGGTAGTGGGTGGGTTCTGTAGGGCCAGCCACTACAAAGTCACTCTCCTTTGAGTAAGCAAGAAGAGCTTGTCCTCTGGAGTTTGCTGTCCTTGAGTTCCAGCACCGGTGTTTGGCATTTAGGTCTCCCCCGATGATGGTTGGGACAGTGGAGTCCAGCAGAGCTTCCAAGTCTCCCAAATGTAGCTTCACCTTAGGGGGGCAGTAGGTGGCAATTAGTCGCAGTGGTCCTGTTGCAGTCTTTACCTGTACTCCAGTGGCTTCAATACTCCGGAGGGGTGGTAGTGCAATCTCATTATGGCTGACCCGTGTGTTAACAATCACAGCCGTCCCACCACCTCTGGCTCCTGTTGCCCGGTCGGTACGGTATACCCTGTGGTTCGCCAGGCTTAGTTTTTGGTTTCCTTGAAGGTGGGTCTCCGAGAGCAGAGCTGCGCATACATTCCTCGATTCCATCAGGTGAAGGAGTTCATCTGTCTTCTTGCTGATACCATTTGCATTCCACATCACGATGACAGAACTGCGTTTAGATGTTGCTGCCATGGTGGTTAGTTTCTGTGCTCCTGAGAAGGGCCGGGATGAGATTCGCTATCATTGTCACAATGGGGTGAATATCCATTCTCGCAATAGCGCTCGCTATTTTAAGGATGATCTCTAGCCAGTTTGTTGGGCTTGCGGTTCCGCCTGCGGGGTCCGGGTTGGCCGCCTCAACGGGGTTGGTGGATGGTGTCCTGAGAGTTTCCGCGTAGGTCTGTCCATCTGGGTTTTGCATCCTCTGGGTGGATGCCGTGCCTAGGTCTGGGATCAGGTGTTCTGTGGTCCTCTGTCTCTCCGGCGCCAGGCGGGGAAGCTGGTATTGAGTAGTGGGTGTCTTCCTTGGTGCCTGCTCCATCAGGTGGGGTGTCCGCTTTTCCCGTTCCTCTTGCTTTGCTTTTGTGAGGTACGGGCAACCACGGTAGCTTGCCGGGTGTGGGCCTTTGCAGTTTGCACATGTCGCCGGCTCCTTCTTCCTATCTCGTGGGCATTCCTTGGAGTTGTGGTTCTCTCCACAACACACACAGCGTGGCTTCTGGTGGCAGAATGCAGAGGTATGCCCGAGCCGTTGGCAGTTGAAACACATGGTTGGGCCTTTTCTGCCCTTTGGCGCTTCTGTGGTTACCACACAGCTACAGAGCTTGGTAATCTTGGTAAGATCTGCAGGCTGGCTCTCCGGGGTTTCTGCCAGTGTGACAATAAACAAAGGGAACTTCTTGGTCTTGTCCACCGGGGATGTCAATTGGGCTACGCTCTTGACTGGAAGTCCATGTTCCGCGAGGTCGTGGGAAATCTCCCCCACGGAGGCGTTTGCTGGTAAGCCGCGAATTACAAATTTCTGGGGCTTTAGGCGCGTCAGTGGGAAGGTGTAGTATTCTATGCCCTGCTTTGCAAAGCAGTCCGTTAAGCTCCGGTAGTCGTCCACAGTTGTGGTAGTGATCTTTGCGTGGTTCGCCCGTGGTTTAACTACAAACGGGGAAGTGCAGTGCTCGGTGAGGATGTCGACAAGGTCCTTGTGGGTCTTCATATTCCTAACCATTACCGGTGGTATGCGAATCTTTTTGGGTGGGAGTGCAGTCTCTTCATCGTTGCACCTGGGCCCTGAGCAGTCATCGGCATTAGCAAGTGGCTCGAAGCGGTTTGATGTTTTGATGCCTTGGTCTTCCTTGTGCTTCTGCATCTTTGTCTTTGCTACCGATGGAGGGGAAGAACCATTGGAGCTATCAGAGTTTGCTCGCCCTCTCTTCTTCACTAAAGTGTAGTCCATGTCTTCTGCAGCATCATGTATTGCAGTCTCCATAGGTGGCACATTTGCCTCTGCCATAGTAAGGCGCAGACCAGAGCCACGCACCCGCACGGCGGCGGGCACACGGCACAAATCAGAGCAACACGCACGGCGGCAAGCACACTGCACAAATCAGAGCCACGCACACGGCGGCGAGCACACGGCACAAGTCAGAGCCACGCACCCGCACGGCGGCGAGCACACAGCCCAAATCAGAGCCACGCACCCGCACGGCGGCGAGCACACGGCCCAAATCAGAGCCACACACACGCACGGCGGTGAGCACACGGCCCAAAGCACGCAACGCAGGGAGCAAAAGCACACGGCGCAGGGGGGGGCACGGCACCAAGTTCAGGGGGGGCACAGCACAGAGCGCAGGGGGGGCACAGCACAGAGCGCAGGGGGGGCACAGAGCGCAGGGGGGGGCACAGCACAGAGCACAGGGGGGGCACAGCACAGAGCGTAGGGGGGAGCAGAGAGCACAGGGGGGAGCACAGAGCACAGGGGGGCACAGCACAGAGCACAGGGGGGCACAGCACAGAGCGCAGGGGGGCACAGCACAGAGCGCAGGGGGCACAGCAGAGCGCAGGGGGCACAACAGAGCGCAGGGGGGCACAGCACAGAGCACAGGGGGGCGCAGCACAGCGCACAGGGGGGGGCACAGAGCACTGGGGGGGCACAGAGCACGGGGGGGGCACAGAGCACAGGGGGGGCACTGCACTAGGCAGGGGGGGGGGCAAGGCCGGGGGTCACAGCAAGTCGGAGCTCTGGGCTCAGCACTGCACACAGAACTCAGCATACAGTGCAATAAAGCTATAAAGCAAAGCGATGGGCAATGACCCACGTGGCAGCAGCAGCTCTCCCACACGTGGCAGCGGCGGCTCTCCCCCACGTGGCAGCGGCGGCTCTCCAAACGGGCCAGTCAATACATCCCCGACTGAAACTCTGGAAAGTGGTGTCGGCGGCGGGCGCTGTGATGGGAAGTGACCCACTCGAGGAGTCATCAGCCTCTCCGGTCAGTTCAAAAGACTCAATCCAACTGTAATGAGGTAACAGCTGTGCAGCTGCTGCTTAAAAAGAATTTTTGACTCGGCTGGGGAGGTAAAAAAATGCTCCACTTTTATGGTGGATGCCCCCTCCCCCCCAGTCAGATGTCCGCCAATTGCCACTCTCCTTTCTTTCTACACTTCACCTGCTCCTCCAGTCACAGCAGCAGCCATTTTCCCCAAACATGTGGTCTGCACAAAGGGTTTCTCATCCCCACATGCCCAGACTTTGGATATGCTTAACTGTTGCATAAAGTAAAGAAAAAAAAAAACATTTCTACACTTGCAGTTGAATAAAGAGTATATTTTACATAGGATGCATAGGCTACCGGGCTTTTAAATACAGGGTAGCTAACGTGTCTGATGGTTAGATGAGCCCCAGGTAAGGACGAGCCCCAGGTATTAACCTTTATTATACTTGTGTGTGTGTATTATAGTACAGTATATGCAAGTGATACAATGCTAGGTAAAACAAACATCTCTAAATCCTCTCATTGAAGCCTTTGCTGTGTGTATTATAATATATGCAAGTGATACAATGCTAGGTAAAAACCATCTTTGAATCCTGTTTCATCCTACCCTTAATTAAATTAAGCATTGAAACCTAGACAGGGAACACCCTGTGTAGAAAACCTTCTGTTTGAATGTGCCTCAGATGTGCTAATTAAGCAGACAAAAGTTTAAAAGGAAGTTCAGAAGAAGTGGACACCCCCAACTGGCCCTGATTCCTGCATTTGAATTACGCTGGAAAGGAGGATATCATCTATACCAGACTGCATCATTACTGCTGTGATGCTGCCTTTACCATTTATATTTGCTGTGTGTTCACTTCTTCTCAAATTATGCACTTCTTTTTACCAGCCTCAGTATGTCTCTAACTCCATTCATATATCTCCATCTCTCCTTCCTTTACCACTTCTCTGTTCACATGAACTCCTTTCTTACCTGCGTCCTCTGACACCACACAGCTATATCCCCTGCACTAAAAACACCCCTACAAATCATCCTCGCACATCCTCTTTCTATCCATGCTTCTCCTCCTTGCTTCTGGGGATATCTCTCCCAATCCTGGTCCCTGCCTTATTCCTACATGCTCTCGTCCTCGCCTGCCAATTACAACCTCTACTCCTTCTGGTGTGAACCCCTCCAACCTCACACCCATCCCCTGCCACCCTCCCTCCTCTCTCCCTTTCTCCTGTGCCCTTTGGAATGCTCGCTCCCTTACTCACAAGTGCCTCTCTGTGCATGACTTCTTTCTCTCTCACTCTGCTCCTATTTGCTATAACTGAGACCTGGCTCACTCAGTCTGACACTGCTCTGGAAGCTGCGCTCTCCTATGGTGGCCTTTCTTTCTCCCACACTCCGTGTCCTGACGGCAGGGGTGGAGGCGTGGGAATCCGGCTCTCTTTCTGCCGTTACCGAACCATTCCTATTCCTCCATCTCTTGCTTTTCCCTCCTTTGAGGCTCACACTGTCCAGATCTTCTCTCCCTGTCCATGTGGTGGTCATTTATCGCCGACCTACCTCTTCTCACCCCCCTTCTGCCTTTCTCACTTTGAATCCTGGCTCTCTTTCTCTCCTCAGACTCCCCTGTTCTTCTCCTTGGGGACTTCAATTGTCATATTGATGGCCCCTCTCTCCCTTGGACATCCCACTTTCTCTCTCTAACCTCTTCTTTTGGCCTTCAACAGTGGTCTGCAGCCAGCACCCACAAGGATGGCCATTACTTAGACCTGGTTTTCACTAAAAACGTCTCTCCGATTTCTCCATTTCCTCTTTTCCTCTCTCTGACCATCACCTCATCTCATTCTATCTCGCTTCTCCCTTTCTCCACCTCCATCTAACCCCCGGTTGTGCAGAAACCTGCGCTCTATTCACTTTCCTGACTTTGAATCCACGTTACGCTCCACTCTCAGCTCTGCTACAGACCCTGACAACCTGGTCAGGAACTACAACTCTGCCTTGTCCTCCTCTCTTGATCTTCTTGCCCCGCTTTCTCTCTGCCGCCCTCGCCCTTCTAACCCTAGACCCTGGCTAAATTCCCACATGCTGCGTTCCTCTGAACGCCTCTGGAGGAAATCGCATACTCTCGCAGACTTCCTTCACTACAAATTTATGCTATCCTGTTTCAACTCTGCCCTCTCGCAAGCTAAACATGTCTACTTTTCTTTTTTTTTTGTAACTTAGATTTTATTGCATTTTTCCAAACAAGTGATACAGAATACAGTATACATTACATTCATTTTTAGTGTTAATCTCCGCTATAGACAGTACCGTATGTCAGCTCGTGAGACATATCCCGGTTTTTCGGGCCCTACTCGACCGGATTGTTTTGGGTGGACTAGCAATAAAGAGAATAACATAATTCACATAGTACGATTAATTCAAATTGACAAACACAAAATCAATAAAGAAAAAAAAAAAAAATTTAAAAAAATAAGGAGGTGGGTAGGAAGGGAGTAAGGGGTGGCGCGGCCGGAAGAGGAGCATCGACTCGTGCTTGGTCTCTTCACCGATCCTAGTAAGGTTCTTTGTGGGTTGCGTCCTCTCCAGTTTAACACCTCTGTAGGTGTTCTGTCTATTTGTCTGTATAGTCGTCGTGAGCTGAGTTTTCGCTCCTAAAGGAGAACGCACCTGCATCTATCACAGCCAGATTGTGTTCCTCTCAACCCCGGATATCCATCTGCGCCAGCCAAGGCGCCCATACTTTGAGATAATTGGTGCCAGTGTCGTTAACTAGACTCGTCAACTTTTCCATCTGGCAGATAAACCACAATCGATTTTGAATCTTTGGGATACTTGGAATTTTGGGGCGTTTCCATAGTGCTGCGATCTCGCTCCGTGTGGCTATTGCAAAATGTGCTATTAGTTTATTGTTTGCTTTGGACAGGCCCGTTAGTGGTCTATTCAAGAGGAATAGCCATGGGTCTGGGGGAATAGTGAGGTCGAAGACCCTCTATCCAATGTCTAATTTCTTCCCATAGTGGGGAGATCCGCGGGCAAGACCACAGCATATGTAACAGATCGGCCGATCCTCCGCACTGCCGGGGGCATAGTGAGGAGGATCCAGGCACGAACTTGGCTAATTTCATTGGGGTGAGGTACCACCGCATTAGGACCTTATATGCGTTCTCCTTTAGTGCGGTACATATGGAGCTTTTTGCCGTGGCCAGATATATAGCGTTCCACTCGTCGTCTTCTAATGTCTCTCCCAGGTCTCTTTCCCATTGGGTTCTAAATGACGGTGGCTGCTGTCTAGAGCTCGCAGAATCAACTACTTCCTTGTACAATTGTGATGTGAGTCCCTTTGTGTCGGTCTCTGCCAGACAGAGCTTTTCGAATGACGTCAGGGGGGGGTATGGGGCAAATTTGTTATAAAATGCTCGGAGCTGGAGGTACCTAAAAAATTCTGAGTGGGGTATATCTTTTTCTTCTCTGACGTGATCAAACGTTTTAATCTTGCTATTGTAACCCTCCAGATCTTTAATTCGTATATAACTTTTTGTTTCCAAATTGATGCATCTCCCTCCAGAAGGCCAGGAGCGAACTTGGGATTGTTCCAAATTGGGGACATCAAAGATTTACTCGTTGTGAGAGAGTATTTAGTCTTATTAGCCTCCCAGATAGACAACGAGTTGGTCATTGAGGAAAGTGGCATGTCAGCAGATCGTCATGCTGTTTTAGGTAGCCAAATCAAGTTGCGTATTTTTAAAGGAGCGCAGGCAGCACTCTCTAATTCCACCCACCATTTTAAATGTGGACTGGATTGCCATTGAACAATTTGGCTTAATTGAGCCGCTTTGTAATATGAGAGCAGGCAGGGTACCGCTAGGCCCCCCGCTAGGACAGATCTTTTCATATTTAATTTGTTGACTCTCGGGTTTTTTCCCTCCCCAGATAAATTTAGAGATTGCAGACTGAAGTGAGAGCAAATCCTTCAGTCTGAGTGGCACTGGTAACGTCTGGAAAAGGTATAGGATACGAGGGAGTAGGTTCATTTTGACGCTATGTATCCTACCTATCCAGGATATTCGTATAGAGGACCATTTATGGAGGTAAGCTATCAACGTCCGAATTAGGTTGGGGTAATTTGCATTGTAGATGTCTTTTGTGTTCTTGGCTATGTGGACTCCTAGATATTTTATGTATTTCTGTTGCCAGTGGAAGTTAAAATTCAGTTGCAATAACTTCTCTACGTGTCTAGGGAGATTGATGTTGAGGGCTTCAGATTTAGCTTGATTTATTTTAAATCCCGAAATGCTCGAGAATCTGTCCAATAAATCCAATAGGTTTGGCAAGGAGGTGAGGGGCTTTGAGATAATTAGTAGGATATCATCTACGTACAGGGCCGCTTTATGTGTTTGAGAATATACGTTTAACCCTGAGATATCCGGGTTGCCTCTAATTTGCGCCGCCAGTGGTTCTATACATAGAGCGAACAGGAAAGGGGATAATGGGCATCCCTGTCTCGTGCCACTCTTAATTTGAAAGGGGAGAGATGAAAAGCCCTGGTGTATTACCCTGGCGGTAGGTCCTGAGTACAGCGAGAGAATCACTCTACTCACCTGATCCCCAAAGCCAAATGCCGCAAGCGTCTCCTTCAGGTAAGGCCAGTCTATCCTATCAAAAGCTTTTTCTGCATCCAGACTTAACAACATACAGGCATACCCCGGTTTAAGGACACTCACTTTAAGTACACTCGCGAGTAAGGACATATCGCCCAATAGGCAAACAGCAGCTCACGCATGCGCCTGGCAGCACGTCCTGCACAGCAATACCGGCTCCCTACCTGTACCGAAGCTGTGCGCAAGCGGGGAGACTATAGAGCCTGTTACAAATGTGTTATTTACATCAGTTATGCACGTATATGATGATTGCAGTACAGTACATCCATCGATAAGTGGGAAAAAGGGAGTGCTTCACTTTAAGTACATTTTCACTTTACATACATGCTCCGGTCCCATTGCGTACGTTAATGCGGGGTATGCCTGTACTTTGTGTGTTATTTTTAGTGGCCAATTCTACCAGATCAATAAATCGCCGGGTATTGTCCGCTGCCTGTCTGCCTTTAATGAATCCGACCTGATCTGGGTGTATAAGTCTGGGTAGGATTAGACATAATCTATTGGCCAATAGTTTAGCGTATATTTTAATATCAGTATTGATTAGGGATATGGGCCTATAACTTTTGAAGTCCAGCGGATCTTTACCTGGTTTATGGATTAATGATATAGACGCCTGTAACATCTCTCTGAGGATGGGGGCTCCTGCTAATATTGCATTGAACACGTGGAGCAACCTAGGGGCTAGTACTTTGGCAAATTTCTTATAGTATAGCCCCGAGAAGCCATCAGGCCCTGGGGCTTTTGAGGGTTTGAGTTCCTTAATGGCTTGTGACACCTCCTCTATAGAGAAATCAGCGCCCATGGCCTCTCTCTCTGCCTCTGTCAATCTCCCTAGTTTTGAGCTGGCTAAGAAATCTCTCAGCTTCTCGCTCGTTTTAGCGTTATGTGCCACTTTCTCTCCATTATATAGTGTTTCATAGAACGAACCAAATTCTTCTACTATTTTCTTAGGGTTGGCCGTGGGGGTGCCTGATATAAAGCGTATAGCTTGGATATTAAACTTCACTTGTCTGTCTCTTAACGCTCGAGCCAGCATAGTATCCGGCCTGTTCGCTTTTTCGTAAAATTTCCTCTTAGACCAACTCAGAGCGTTATCTGCCCTGGAGGTCAACAACATGTTTAGTTCAATTTTGGTATCTTTCAATTCTTGTAGGGTTACTCTTATGGAGAGATGTAAGGGAATGTAATCTCGATTGATGCTTCATAATTTTTGAGTCCCTTTCCCGTTTTCTCCTAGCTGTGGTGCTAATTAGTATGCCCCTCAGCGTCGCTTTGTGAGCCTCCCATAATACAAACTGGGAATCTACAGAGCCTGTGTTTGTGTGGAAGAATTGAACTATTTCTTCCTTTATTGTCTCATAAATCTCAGGGATTTTTAGGATTGATTCGTTGAGCTTCCAGTTCGCTCCTGGTCTGCCTGTTCGGATGTGCTCGCACCTTAGCTCTATCGGTGCATGGTCAGACCATGAAATATCATTGATCCCAGCTCGGGAGACCAGAGGAACCAGTTGGCAAGAGACGAAAAAGTAATCAATTCTGCTGTAGGAGCCGTGTGGGTGGGAATAGAACGTATAGTCCCTATCAGTCGGGTGTAGTTCTCTCCATATGTCAGTCAGTTGGTTGTCTTTGAGGCCCTTGCGTAAAGAGGTCCCCACTTTTTTATGTACTGTGCCCGTATTCCCTGATCTGTCTAGGATTGGTTGCATGACCATGTTGATATCCCCTGCGAGTATTACGCCGCCCCTTGCGACGGTGCGTAGAGTCCGAAAAAAGTCTTCAAAGAAGACTGCGTCCTGCTCGCAGGGGGCATAGATTGTGGCTATTGTGATGCATTGCTCCCGTATCGTGCCCACTAGTATAAAAAAGCGTCCCTCTGTGTCTCTTTTAATAGTTTGGGCTACAAATGGGATTTTATTATGGAACAAGATGACCACTCCACGTTTTTTAACCGGTGCGGTGGAAAGGTAGAACTGGGCATAGTCTTTGTCTAGGAATTTAGGCGCGTTGGTCTTGCTAAAATGAGTCTCCTGTAACATTAGGACATCTGCGTGTTTTCGTTTATAGTCAGCGAAAGCTATTTTTCTCTTGGTTGGGCTATTAAAGCCCTTAACATTATGTGATATAAGGGTTAACGCCATCACTTAATGTGTGAGAAGTGTAACAAGCTAACGTTTGATGACTCACCCTGTCCACTTTGTCCCTTGTTCAACTGGCGGACGTTTTTGGTGTTACCATCCGGCAAAGTTCTTGTGTTCCGTCTAGGTCGGCATCCTCCCCGGCCGGGTGGGGAAAGGATTGGGAGAGGTAGGGAGGGAGGAGACAGTACAAGGGAAAACACATAAGGGGTAAAGCAAAATTGGAAACATAAGTTAATCCGCTTTGTAATAATGAAAAAAAATAAAAGAAAAACCAGAGCTCCCCTCAGGGTCCCCCGAGTGGGAATCTGACGCCCAATGGGCAGGTCGGTATGCCTGATCTTCCAAAACGGCCTGCTTTCCCTTCCCAGGACCGACCCCCCTGGGACTTGTTTGAGGTCCTAATTCGTCAGGGACCTATATGAGGAACACATGTACGACATCGTGGGTGAATCCCACCGGCGCAAAACTGATAACTAACTTAACCTTAAACTGTAGCGTGATTTTTAACTTTATAACGACTTACAGCAGTACCTAAGTTATAGTGAGTGCATATCCATATATATACATGCATATACCCAGCAGTTGAATGAACACAATTATTTAATGATTTAATGAACATATTTAACCTATTTAACCCATGAACCTTATATAACACTAGCTGAGAGACCCGGCGTTGCCCGGGATGTAAATGCGTAATGGGTCGTATTATTTATAAATCGTGGAACAATAGGTGAGTATTTGTTGTAAAGGTTTCATAATAATGTTGAAAAGATGGAAGAAAATGTAATACGATGTTGTATAAAAATGGTTTATTGTAAACACACCACAGTACAATGTATATTTTGGTGACATAAGTGATGTGAAAATGTGAGGCGTGTGTCTTCCTAGGGTGTGAGGCGGCGGATGGGTGTTCATTACGGGTGGCGCGTGGGTAGTGAGTGCTGGCTGTGGGTTGGGGTCCTGCTAGGGTGTGAGGCGGCGGGTGTGTGGCGAGTGCGGGGTGACAGCTGGTCAGTGATATTGTTGCGTAGGGGCAGGATGCGGCAGGTGTGTGTCGAGTGTGTGGGTTGTCTGTTGAATGCGTGCGGCGGGTGGGGGGAGGTGGGAGGTGGTGTGAAGGGGGAGGAGGTGGGAAGGGGAAGGGGGGTGGAGGCGGTGGGAAGGGGGGGCTGAGGCGGTGGGAAGGGGGGGGGAGGCGGTGGGAAGGGGGGGGGGAGGCGGTGGGAAGGGGGGGGGAGGCGGTGGAAGGGGGGGGGAGGCGGTGGGAAGGGGGGGGGGAGGCGGTGGGAAGGGGGGGGGAGGCGGTGGGAAGGGGGGGGGAGGCGGTGGGAAGGGGGGGGGGAGGCGGTGGAAGGGTGGGGAGGCGGTGGGAAGGGGGGGGGAGGCGGTGGGAAGGGGGGGGAGGCGGTGGGAAGGGGGGGGGGAGGCGGTGGGAAGGGGGGGGGAGGCGGTGGGAAGGGGGGGGGGAGGCGGTGGGAAGGGGGGGGGGAGGCGGTGGAAGGGGGGGGAGGCGGTGGAAGGGGGGGGGAGGCGGTGGGAAGGGGGGGGGAGGCGGTGGGAAGGGTGGGGAGGCGGTGGGAAGGGGGGGAGGCGGTGGGAAGGGGGGGGAGGCGGTGGGAAGGGGAGGTGGGAAGGGGAGGTGAAGGGGGGTGGAGGGGAGGTGAAGGGGGGTGGAGGGGAGGTGAAGGGGGGTGGAGGGAGGTGAAGGGGGGTGGAGGGGAGGTGAAGGGGGGTGGAGGGGAGCTGAAGGGGGTGTGGAGGGGAGGTGAAGAGGGGGGGGTGGCGGGGAGGTGAAGGGGGAGTTGAAGGGGGGGTGGCGGGGAGGTGAAGGGGGGGGTGGCGGGGAGGTGAAGGGGGGGTGGCGGGGAGGTAAAGGGGGGGTGGTGGCGGGGAGGTGAAGGGGGGTGGCGGGGAGGTGAAGGGGGGGGTGGCGGGGAGGTGAAGGGGGGGTGTGAAGGGTGAGGGGGTGAAGGGGGGGTGGAGGGGAGGTGAAGGGGAGGTGGAGGGGGGGAGGTGAAGGGGGGTGGAGGGGGAGGTGAAGGGGAGGTGGGAGGGGGGGGTGGAGGGAGGTGAAGGGGTGGAAGGGGGGTGGCGGGAGGTGAAGGGGGGCGGGGAGGTGAAGGGGGGGGGTGGCAGGGGAGGTGAAGGGGGGTGGCGGGGAGGTGAAGGGGGGGTGGAGGGGAGGTGAAGGGGAAGTGGAGGGGAGGTGAAGGGGGGGTGGAGGGCAGGTGAAGGGGGTGGAGGGCAGGTGAAGGGGGGTGGAGGGGAGGTGAAGGGGGGTGGAGGGAGGTGAAGGGGGGTGGAGGGGAGGTGAAGGGGGGTGGAGGGGAGGTGAAGGGGGGTGGAGGGGAGGTGAAGGGGGGTGGAGGGGAGGTGAAGCGGGGTGGAGGGGAGGTGAAGGAGGGTGGAGGGGAGGTGAAGGGGATGTGGAAGGGAGGGGAAGTGGAGTGAGGGGAGGTGAGGGGTGGGTGAGGGGAGGTGAGGGTGGGTGAGGGGAGGTGAAGGCCGCTCAACTCACCCGTCCGGCAGGTCCCACGTGGATCTGAGGCGGGAGGCAGCGTGTTGTGGCCGCTCCCCGCTGTGTCCCGGGCGCTCGCTCGTTCCGCTGACTGTAGCGGTGCCGGGGGGGGGGGGGGTATCGGGAGACACTGACACTGGAGGGGAGGTGAAGGGGGGGGGGGGGGTGGAGGGGGGGGTGGAGGGGATGTGGAAGGGAGGGGAAGTGGAGTGAGGGTGGGTGAGGGGAGGTGAGGGGTGGGTGAGGGGAGGTGAAGGGGGGTGAGGGGAGGTGAAGGGGGGTGAGGGGAGGTGAAGGGGGTGAGGGGGGGTGGAAGTGAGGGGAAGTGGAGTGAAGGGGGGTGAGGGGAGGTGAAGGCCGCTCACTCACCCGTCCGGCAGGTCCCACGTGGATCTGAGGCGGGAGGCAGCGTGTTGTGGCCGCTCCCCGCTGTGTCCGGGCGCTCGCTCCCCCGCTGTGTCCCGGGCGCTCGCTCCCCCGCTGTGTCCCGGGCGCTCGCTCCCCCGCTGACTGTAGCGGCGCCGGGGGGGGGGGGGGACTGAAAGCGCGGGAAACGGGGGGGGGGGGGGGACTGAAAGCGCGGGAAACAGGGAGGCTTCCGGCCGCCGCCGCGAGTGAGGCCGCCGCCATCTTGGGGCACTCGGTGCCGCGAGGCAGGCTGCCTGGCCACTGGCTGTTCCCCCGCCGGGAGGGGGGTGAGTTGTGAGCGCCGGGGAGGGGGGGGCATGTATATGTGTGGGGGGGGAGAGGTGGGAGATATAGAGGGGGGGTCTCGCATGGCCGCTGACACTGGGGTGGGGGGCCGCTGAATCGGTAATAATAGTGTGTGTGTCCCGCTGACTGTAGCGGCGCCCTGGGGGGGGGGGAGCGGGGTGAAAGCGCGGGAGACACGGGGAGAGGAGGAGTGTGCGCGCGGGTCACGATGTTCAGGGGAGGTGTGTGTGTGTGTGTGTTGTGACACTGTGTGTGTGTGTGTGTGTGTGTGTGTGTGACTGGGTGTGTGTGTGTGTGTGTGTGTGTGTGTGTGTGTGTGTGTGTGTGTGTGTGTGTGTGTGTGTGTGTGTGTGTGTGTGTGTGTGTGTGTGTGTGTGTGTGTGTGTGTGTGTGTGTGTGTGACACTGTGTGTGTGTGTGTGTGTGGTGACACTGTGTGTGTGTGTGGGTGTGTTTTTTTGGCCCGTCACTCCGCCTCAGGCCAATGAGAGGTGTGCGGGGGCGGGCGGCCCAAGGGACCAATGAGATTTCCCCTAGGGACACCGGACATCCAGGCAGGCAAACATACAGTGCTTTCACTAATTAGTATAAGATATGAACCATACATAACATATATAACCTATAACATATACAACAGATGGAACAGATATTCTATACCATCTAACATACATATAACATAACATACAGAGCCTCATTGAAACTTTATTGGGAAGAGCTCCGCGTCAGATGGTGACAAGTGAATTGAATCTTTCTTTACCCCCTCTTTCGTTATCCCCCCTTCTTTAACTCCACCTCCCCCATTTCTTTATCTCACCCCCCTTCTTTATATCCTCCCCCCCTTTCTTATATCCTCCACCCCCTCTTTCATCATCATCCTCCTCCCCCCTTTCATCATCATCCTCCCCCCCTTTCATCCTCATCCTTCCCCCCTTTATCTCATCCTCCCCCCCTTTCATCCTCATCCCCTTTCATCCTCATCCTCTCCCCCCCCCCTTTCATCCTCATCCTCCCGTCTACTTTTCTTAACTAATCAAAATGCACAAGTCTAACCCACGCCGACTGTTCTCTGTCTTTGATGCTCTACTCAAACCACCCTCAGCTGCCTCTCCTTCCTCCATCTCCGCTCAGGACTTTGCTGATTATTTTAAGGAAAAGGTAGAATCCATACGTCAGAACATCCCCTCTGTTTCTTCCTCCCATCCTACACCTCTTTCTAACTCTCCTCCTGCCTTCCTTGACTCTTTTTCCACTGTCTCAGAGGAGGATGTGTCGCTGTTGATCGCCTCTTCTCCCTCTACCACTTGCTCTCTTGACCCCATTCCCTCCCATCTCCTAAAACCTCTTGGTCCTACTATAATCCCTACACCCACACACATTTTTAAATCCTTCCTCTGCTCTGGAACCTTTCCATCCTCCTTCAAACATGATACAGTTATACCATTACTGAAAACAGCAAGCTTGACCCTACCTGTTTTTCTAACTATTGACCTGTCTCCCTCCTGCCTTTTGCCTCTAAACTCCTTGAACATCTTGTATTCTCTTGCTTGCTCCATTTTCTCAACACCTATTCTCTCCTAAACCCTCTACAATCTGGCTTCCACACTGCTCACTCCACGGAAACAGCCCTCACTAAAATAGCCGATGACCTCCATGTCATGCTGCCAAAGACAGAGGTCATTACACTCTGCTCATATTACTCGACCTCTGCAGCATTTGACACCGTGGACCACCCTCTTCTCCTCCACATTCTCCATACTCTTGGTATTCGGAACAAAGCTCTATCCTGGATCTCATCCTACCTCTCCCATTGTACTTTCAGTGTCTCTTCTGGTAACACCTCCTCCTCCTCTATTGATCTCTCTGTGGGGGTACCCCAGAGCTCTGTACTGGGACCTCTTCTCTTTTCTCTGTACACACTCTCTCTAGGTGACCTAATAACATATTTTGGGTTTAAATATGACCTCTATGCTGACGACACACACATGTACTTTTCAACACCCGACCTTACACCTGCTGTACAAACCAAAGTTGCTGAATGTCTCTCTGCTATATCATCCTGGATGGCCCTCTGCCGCCCTAAACTCAACATGGCAAAAACCGAACTCCTCATACTTCCTCCCAAACCTGGCCCTACTACCTCCTTCCACATTACTGTTGGAACTATGATCATTCACCCATTAGAGCAAGCACGCTGCCTAGGGGTCACACTGGACTACTCCCTCACATTCAAAACATATCTAAAACTTGTTGCTTTTTCCTCCGCAATATAACACAGATGTGCCCTTTCCTCTGTTGCTCGACTGCTAAAACTCTGACTCAGGCCCTCATTCTCTCCCGTCTTGATTACTGTAACCTCATGCTGTCTGGCCTTCCTGCCTCTCACCTGTCTCCACTACAATCTATCCTAAACGCTGCTGCCAGATCACTCTACTCTTTTCTAGATCTGTCTCAGAATCTCCCCTCATGAAATTGCTCTCCTGGCTTCCGATCAAATCCCACATCTCACACTCCATTCTCCTCCTCACTTTTAAAGCTTTACACTCTTCTGCCCCACCTTACATCTCAGCCCTAAGTTCTCGTTATGCACCATCCAGACTCGTGCATTCTTCTCAAGGATGTCTTCTTTCTATCCCCTTTGTATTTAAAGCCCTCTCCCGCCTTAAACCTTTTTCACTGACTGCCCCACACCTCTGGAATGCCCTTCCCCCTCAATACCCAACGAGCACCCTCTCTATCCACCTTTAAGACCCACCTTAAGACACTTGCTTAAAGAAGTGTATGAATAGCACTGTGGATATTACTGGACACATGTTACATAAAGCTTAGCCCCCTGCAGACGCACTTACCAGAATTCCCTCCTACTGTCTCTGTACGTTCTCCCTACCTACCAATTAGACTGTTAGCTCCTCGGAGCAGGGACTCCTCTTCCTTAATGTTACTTTCATGCATGTAGCACTTATTCCCATGACCTGTTATTTATATTATCTGTTATTTATTTGATTACCACATGTATTGCTACTGTGAAGCGCTATGTACATTAATGGTGCTATATAAATAAAGACATACAATACAATACTTGTTCCTGGTTACCTTTCTGTCACACCTCCCCCTCTAACCCAAGAGTTCATGGGAAAGACCCATCCTGGGATGACCCCCCCAAGATTAAGGCCAGCTTGGGCTCCAGAATCATCCTCTCCAGTATACCTGGAAGTCCAAGTCCTCTGGGGTTTTGGTAGCAGGCTCGGGACCGTGCTAGGACCCTATGGCACCCACGATCTACTGGTGGGCCTGGGTGAACCCCTGGTTTATCCAGGTACGCAGACTCTTGGGATCAGCCTGGGCAGCATGGGAGTTGATCCTGGTAGGGTTCAGGATTTATCTCCTACTGATTTGAGACAATCTCCCCGGGTATAGAGCAGGGTGTTACAGTTGTGATTGGGGTCGCTGGAAGGTCCTTTGGAACATACAGAAATAATTTCCCAAATCAGAACCGAGCAGCATATCAGTATTGAGACGGGGCAGCACACCTACCTTGCAGATACCATTGCCAACAGCCCAGTCCAGGTACTACTGGGCAGTACCACACACAAATGTACCGGGGCACAGGATGAGAGATTTGACTGGGCCCCCACCCCCATGTAAGTAGCCTTACAAGAACCCCCATCCATTTCAGACATTGCAAGCCCCCTTTACTATTCCGCCCTTTCGTACCTCTTTGTGGGCCCCCTCCTCTCCCCATGTATTTCTCTTCCCCAGTCTGTCTCTCTTCACTCACTCTCC
This sequence comes from Ascaphus truei, assembly GCF_040206685.1. Lineage (NCBI taxonomy): Eukaryota > Metazoa > Chordata > Amphibia > Anura > Ascaphidae > Ascaphus > Ascaphus truei. The sequence goes on from NW_027457320.1 coordinate 29,255, forward strand.
CCCCTCCACTATCATTAAATTAACCCCCTCTACCTCAATCCCCTGTACACACACAACACTGGTACAACCCCCTACCTCACAATAATACACCCCACACCCAAAATGCAATACTCTTCCACACTCAAAATACAATAACCCCCCACAAACCCAGCATACAATACTTTGCCACACCCAAAGTACAATACAACCCACACCCAAAGTACAATACAACCCACCCCCAAAAAACATACCCCCACACACACACCACAATACCCCTCCTCACACACCCAAAATACAATACCACCCCTCCACACATCCAAAGGCAGTGCTGGCTGCAAGTTGAAAACTGACAGACTGGTTTAAATGTTGTGCTTCAGGAAGGCAGACAGCCTCATCTTGGGGTATCTTTGGCACAGCCTTGCTTAAGACTTGGTAGTACCTCTGTGATGGGCAAGGGTAACCAGGCTATATAATAAAGGCTAAGCCCTCTGGTTGCCTTGGGTCCCTGGCAGCTACCTATCCCTGTAAGCCAGGGGCCAGGTATCTTTGCATGAAAGTTAAATTGACCCCTGCTTTTTACTTTCCATGTTCCCTTTACCCCAGACTCATGACACTTTCTGTGTGTAAGTTTTAGGTAGGATATTTGGGTAAGAATGCAATTATTTTGTTTGTAGGAGTTTGGGGAGACCTGAGCTACCGGTAGTACCTTTATTCTACCCGTGAGCAGGCATGATTTGCCTGTACACGTGCAAAATTACATCTGGGCTGCCCCGTGTGCCCCAGACTCCAGGTTTTCGAGCCCTGATATCTCACTCCTATATCCCTTACAGCCATGAGTCTCCCCATGCATTAAAATATGTTTTATGTTTCATACAGTACATGTATTTTAAGGCTCTTTGCAGTCAGACAGGGCAGCTGCTTAAGGTGCCAGCAAGTCTGCATAATGTCTGTAGTTCAAAGAGGAGACAGGATGTTGAGAGGTGTTGTGGTGCTAAGTGGACGGGGCAGGGCAGAGTACTGAGTCTGGAGAACAGAGACAAACTGTGGGGAGGATCCTCTGGCCTGCCAGACTTAATGGAGCCTACTCAGTAGGTGGCAATGGGTTGACTGGGGCAAGTGGAAGTATGTTGGTGCGTTTCCCATTGGCCAATTCATATGTCCTGTCCCCCACATCCCGAACTGGCATGGCATGCACCCTCCTCTGATGTCAGCCAAGAGATGAGCCCCTGTTTCTATATTCTAGTGGAATAGGGTTTCCACGCTCTGATTGGTCGCTCCTCCTAACACCATGCTAAGTATAGCTTAGTGGAGTGTATGTAAGGAGATGACCAAGGCAGAGAACCAGACCATCCAGTGACTTGTGTCGATGAAGGTAAGGTGGGCTTTTCAAAGTTACTCTTTTCGAAAAAGCAGAGGAACCGGGGGTATATTCCAGTCAGGGTAAGCCCACTCCAAGCGGGCGCCCAGCACTTAGGAAAGTGTACATTACCCCCCAGACCTCCATTAAGTGTGCTTTTGTTGTCTGTCTATTGTGTATATCTTCTTGTTGTACGCAGGTTTTCCAAAATAAACTCCATTTTGTTTCTACTACTCAGTTTTGCCTAATGTATGATCAATGAACAAATATAAAAGGTGTTACAAGTACCTGGTCTCCCATGACAACCTCTCCACGCTAGCCTGAGCGAAGTCTCTAGAGCTGAGATTGGCTGCCCTTTTTACAGATTCCCAGCCTCCATAGGAAATCATGGAGAACAGGGCAGAACTGATCACAGCTCACATACCGTGAGTTGGGCCAATCACAGCACGATGGGCAATCTGGGCGGCGAGTATGATGAGGAGGCTGAGGTAAGGAGGGTGTAATTATAAATCAAAAATGAGAACCGCTCTTACCTGCCAATGTTCTCAATGCTGACCCGATATCTCTTTATACGCCTCTCTGTCTGGGCAGACTGGCACCCAGATAGGAGGTCGACCAATCCCCACTCTTTTTTGTCATTAACACATTACTCAAAAACAGCAAGCTTGACCCTACCTGTCTTTCTAACTATTGACCTGTCTCCCTCCTGCCTTTTGCCTCAAAACTCCTTGAACGTCTTGTATTCTCTCGATTGCTCCATTTTCTCAATACCTATTATCTCCTAGAGTCTCTACAATCTGGCTTCTGCACTGCTCACTCCACGGAATCAGCCCTCACTAAAATAACTGACGACCTCCATGCTGCCAAAGACAGAGGTCATTACACTCTGCTAATATTACTCGACCTCTCTGGAGCATTTGGCACAGTGGACCACCCTCTTCTCCTCCACATTCTCCATACTCTTGGTATTCGGAACAAAGCTCTATCCTGGATCTCATCATACCTCTCCCATCATACTTTCAGTGTCTCTTCTGCTAACACTTCCTCCTCTATTGATCTCTCTGTGGGGGTACCCCAGGGCTCTGTACTGGGACCTCTTCTCTTTTTTCTGTACACACTTTCTCTAGGTGACCTAATAACATCTTTTGGGTTTAATTATCACCTCTGCCGACGACACACAAATATACTTTTCAACACCTGACCTTACAGCTGCTGTACAAACCAAAGTTTCTGAATGTCTCTGCTATGTCATCCTGGATGAACCCTCCGACGCCTTAAACTCAACATGGCTAAAACAGAGCTCCTCATACTTCCTCCCAAACCTGGCCCTACTACCTCCTTCCACATTACTGTTGGAACTACAGTCATTCACCCAGTAGCCCAAGCACGCTGCCTAGGGGTCACACTCGACTCCTCTCTCACATTCGCCCCTCACATTCAAAACATTTCTAAAACGTGTCGCTTTTTCCTCCGCAATATAACAAAGATACGCCCTTTCCTCTGTTGCTCGACTGCTAAAACTCTGACTCAGGCCCTCATTCTCTCCCGTCTTGATTACTGTAACCTCCTGCTGTCCGGCCTTCCTGCCTCTCACCTGTCTCCCACACAATCTATCCTAAATGCTGCTGCCAGAATCACTCTACTCTTTCCTAGATCTGTCTCAGCATCTCCCCTCATGAAATCCCTCTCCTGGCTTCTGATCAAATCCCACATCTCACACTCCATTCTTCTCCTCACTTTTAAAGCTTTGCATTATTCTGCCCCTCCTTACATCTCATCCCTAATTTCTCATTATGCACCATCCAGACTCTTGCGTTCTTCTCAAGGATGTCTTCTTTCTACCCCCTTTGTATCTAAAGCCCTCTCCCGCCTTAAACCTTTCTCACTGGGAGGCGCATGCGCGACGGTACAGAGTATGGACGTGTAAGTTTCATGCTCCGTGCTCCGTGCCCCGCTCGAGAAATAAATGATAAAATAACCACAGAAACGAGTAAAAAACAGCATATACAACACAGTTATAAAGCACAGGATCCCAAGATGTCCAAAAGAGGGGTGCAAGTAACAAGAAAGAAGGGGCTGCCAGAATACTTCGGAAGAACGTGGCCGGGCAGAGCGGAGTCAGAAATGGCGCCGATTTTAAACGCGGGCTCAGAGTCAGAGCCAGACGGAGAAGGAGAAGAAATCAGCGATCAGGGCCTTGGGCCGGTCCGGCAGTGCGACTTCATGCGGCTTTCTAACGATCTACGGTCCATGTTACAGGCTGAGATGCGGGATCTTAAAAAGGAGGTATCAGGCCTGGGAGAAAGGACGGGGGTCCTCGAGACGAAAATGAACCAGTCCATCAAAGCCATTAAACGACAGGACAAAAGGTCTGGGGATTTACAGGCACAAATAAATGAGATCCGAGACAGGCAGGAGGACGCGGAGAACCGCGATAGGAGAAACAACCTGCAGATCAGAGGAGTGCCAGAATCAGTCCTGGACTGTGATGAATACATCACGCGGTGGATGGAGTCAATACTGCCGGAGACGCAGCAAAGGCTGCTGGCTATGGATCGCTGCCATAGGGCACTAAGGGCCAAACCGCTGCAAAATGAGCAGCCAAGGGACATTGTGATCAGACTGCACCACTATAGAACGAAGGAGGCTGTGCTCCAGAAAACAAGACCACTACCAGCAGTGGAGTTTGAAGGGGCCCGGTTACTAATATTCCAGGATCTTTCCCCAGTAACGTTGGCTAGGCGGAGAAACCTGGGCCCCCTAACCAAAACTCTGAGAGACAATGGGGTGAGGTACCGGTGGACCTTCCCCTTTGGCCTTTCGGTAACGAGAGGTGGCAAGACCATGCTAATAAGAGAGCCAGAGGAAGGCCCTGCCATGATGCACAAGCTAGGGCTAGGGGAGGCCCCCGTGCACTCGAGCCCCCATGAACCAACCCTGGACCCAAACTGGTCACAGAGCCCCAAAGCTCCACGAGCGAGAAGAGACAATTAAAGGCCAAAGAAGTAATAAACAAAAAGCAAAGAAAGTTAAAAAGTTACTCTGTTTTAAAGTTTAGAAATGTCCCCAGCAGCTACAGACGTTGTGCAATTTATTAGCCAGTTTTAAGGTGATAATCGCACGCCACCAAAGACTCAATCACCGAGACCTGCAAAAGAAATAAAGGTACCTGGAATCGCTGGCCTTCAAAGCAGAGAAAGCATGGTCTCCAAAGATGGCGGTGTAAATGGAGGCACCGCTGGATCCACGCTGAACCGCAGGAGCAGGAAGGTAAAGGAAGGCGGGAACCTGGAGAGAGCGCGAACACCTCCGTCCGGCCGAGCAACGAAATCCAAAATGGCGGCGGAGCGGAAGGACGTCATCACCCTGAGTCGGAAGATCGGGCGCCATCTTGGAGGTGGCAGCCACGGATGCGCACGGCGGGCCCTCTTGGAGGTGGCAGCCACGGATGCGCACGGCGGGCCCGGATGACGACAGACGGAGGAAGGCAAGACTAATAAGGACTCTAGAGGTGGCCGAACATTGCCGGACCGGCTTTTCTACACTAGTATAGAGGAGGAAGTGGACGGGGAAGGGTAGCGGAGGGAAGGGGAAGTAGCGGGAGATAGAAGGGGTATGTTAATAGTAGAAAGAAGAGGGGAGAAGGCACTCCACAATAGAAGGATAAGAGGAAGAGGCTTAAGAAGGTTAAAGTAGGTTAGACAGCAAGGGGTATCAAGGAGAGGAGAGGGAGGTACGGCGATAAAGGGGAGGGGAAGGAAGTCAGAGCTAGGGAAGTGAAGAAGTGGGGCAGTAGCAGATGAGAGGAGGGGGAAGTTACGACAGGGAGGCAGCAGGTGTACAGAAGGGTCAAATAGGTAGATAGAAGGGCAGCGTAGGTGATGAGGGAAGAGGTAGGTAACACTAGAGAGGGTAAGATTGGAAGAGGTAGATGGGAACAAGGGAGCTGGAAGGCAGGGAACAAGGGAGCCGGAAGGAAAAGAAAGATAGAAGGGAAGTCAGGCAGGGAGTAGAAGACCGGCAGCAACACGGAGCACGGCAGCGACCATCTAAGCGATAGAGGGACCAGGTGAAAAAGAGAGGAAAGCACTAGTGAGGAAGGTGCAGGACTCAGGAGCAAGGGTGGCGTGTCAAGAATGCTAGGAGGGGATAATTAAGTTTCTATGTGGTTTCAGTTTCAAATTTAGGGGAGGGAGGCTCTTCGCTGGCCTAACAAAGTCCTTTGAGCCTGAGCAGCTGGAGAGGGCTACACACACTCCAGGATGTCGGAACTAGCCCCGCAGACCGGGCTGGAGCTCAAAGGCAGCAGTCTCGGAGCCGGAGGAGGAAAGAAGAGGCGCCGAGAAATGTCATTTTATGTTAATTGTGGTCTTGTGTTTATGTTCCCCCAGGTTCCCCCTTTTGTGTGTTCCCCATCTCTTGTTTCCTCAGGGGAGCGGGTCAGATGGAGTGAAGAAAGAAGAAGCGAAGAGGATCAGTGGCATGCGAGGCCAGTAAGAATACGACAGAGCAAAAGGCTGAAGCTCACAAATGAGTAAGGAAATAGTCTTAATCTCGCACAACGTTAAGGGTTTCAATAGTCCAGCTAAAAGAAGGGTTGCATTCAGGGACTATAAGCGGAAGGGAGCAGAAATACTGTTTATACAAGAAACGCATTTTTCAAGGAATAATAGGCCAAACTTTTTAGATAAAGATTTCCGGACGAGCTTCCTGTCCGTTGCACAAGTTAAAAAAAGAGGTGTAGCCATCTTAGAGGTGTAGCCATCTTAATCCATAACAAACTACCATTTATAGCTGACAGAACATACACGGACAGGGAGGGACGGTACATAATAGTGACCGGGACTATTCAAGCCCACCCCATCACTCTGGCGACAGTATATGCCCCATGTGAATCTTCCAACGACTTTTTCACAGTATTTTTTTCTAAGTTACACAAGGTAGCGACAGGCAATATCATACTGACAGGAGACTTGAACCGAGCACTCAACAGCGACTTGGACAGATGCTCTAGCACTAACAAAGCCCACAGACAGGACGTACTAACCATATCAAACGGGATGAGACAGTGTCAACTCTTGGATATATGGAGGGAACAACACCAGGGAATGAGGGAATATACGTTCTACTCCCACCCACACAACAGTTACAGCAGGATAGATTATTTCCTTGTGTCTAATAGATTGGTTCCTGGGGTCACTCGTTCAGAGATACATGATATTTCATGGTCTGACCATGCATCAATAGAGCTGCGATGCACCTTAATTCCACTAGACAGACCCAGAGCAAATTGGAAACTAAATGAGATCCTGTTAAAAATACCGGCTGTAGAAAAGGAGGTAGGGGACAAAATTGAAGAATATTTTCTGGAGAATGAGGGGAGTGTGACCACACACTCCACGCTGTGGGAGGCCCATAAGGCAACCCTCAGGGGGATATTAATGAATTGGCCACCAGACGAAGAAGGGAAAGAGAAAAAAAGATAAGAGAGTTAGAAAAACAATTAGCAGACCTTGCAGCCAATCATAAAGCGAACAAGCAAGATCATATTCTGAAACAATTACTAGATTCCAAAACAAAGCTCAGTCTCCTGCTCTCCTCCCACGCAGAGAAGGAAATGACTTGGTCTAAGCGCAAATTTTATGAAAAAGCTAACAAGCCAGATACCCTACTTGCCAACAAGCTAAAAAATAAGCTTCCAAAGTCCCACATTCACGCAATACGAACCCAGAGTGGGGAACTGACATCCATTCCTGGGAAAATAGTAGAAGAATTTAAAACCTACTATGAAACACTATATATAATGGAGATAAAGCCACCCACACTCGCAAAACACAAGAGATGTTACAAACATTTCTGACAGAGGCAAAACTACCCACACTGAGCAGGGATGAGAGAGAGGCGCTACAAGCTGACTTCACGTTAGAAGAGCTGTCAGAGGTGATTAAAAATCTCAAACCAGCTAAGGCACCGGGGCCGGACGGCTTCTCGAACCTGTATTACAAAAAATATCTGAAATTATTGGCCCCTCACATGCTCCGATTATTTAATGAGATTCTAGCGGGGGCCTCCTTCCCAACTCAAATGCTGCAAGCCTCAATATCAGTGATCCACAAACCTGGAAAGGACCCGGCAGACTGTAAGAGCTACCGGCCTATATCTCTGATTAATTCCGACATTAAAATATACTCCAAACTCATAGCCAACAGAGTGGGTAGCGTCCTTCCCGGGTTGATTCATGCGGATCAAGTAGGGTTTATCGGGGGTAGGCAGGCGGCAGACAACACATGAGGATAATTGATTTGATTGATCTGGCCAAACAGAAAAACATTCACTCCATGGTGTTAAGTCTGTACGCAGAGAAAGCCTTCGATAGAATAGACTGGCCCTACCTAACAGCAACACTTGGGGAGTTAGGTTTTGAAGGACGCCTCCTAAAAGCCATTTTGGCACTATACGAGAGCCCAACGGCTCGGGTGAGACATCAGGGATTCCCCTCCGAGCAATTTAGTATTAAAAGTGGAACAAGACAGGGGTGCCCGCTGTCCCCGCTGTTGTTTGCCTTTTGTATTGAGCCCCTGGCAGCCCACATCAGACATAGTCCAGATATTGCAGGAATCTCGATCGGTGATCAAACACACAAAATAGCCTTGTATGCTGACGACGTCATTTTGACGCTGTCAAAACCTCTCACATCCCTGCCCAATGCATTTGAGGTATTAAGTTAATTCAACCAAATTTCGGGTTTTAAAATCAATCAGGCCAAATCGGAAGCCCTCAACATAAATGTACCCAAAGAGGTGGAAAAATTGATAGAAATAAACTTTAATTTCAAATGGCAACCCTCCGCAATCAAATATTTAGGGGTATATATTACACGGGACTACAAAACGATATACAAAGCCAATTTTCCCAGGTTAATTAAGACGCTGAGAGAGGATCTTCGAACCTGGATGAAAGGTAGTATCTCATGGATCGGGAGGATTCATAGCGTGAAAATGAGCCTCCTCCCAAGGATGTTATATCTTTTCCAGAGTCTACCTATACCTTTTGTAACAGCAGACATCCTCTCTCTGCAGTCCCAAATTATGAAATTCATTTGGAATAAGAGAAACCCAAGAATCGCAAAGGGGATCTTAAAGAGACCCACCGTTAGAGGAGGACTAGCGGTACCTTGCTTGATAGCTTACTATAAAGCGGCCCAACTAAATCAAATTACACAGTGGCACATGGACCCACAACTAAGGAGATGGGTTGAATTAGAGAAACACTGCTGTGCACCTATTGATATACATAATGTGATCTGGATACCCAAGAGGGGATTAAACAAGATGGGCACGCCACTTCAGACCATAGTCAATTCATTAAAGGTATGGGAGGTCACTAAATTCAGATGCAATCTAACCCCCAAGGACTCACTTATGACACCGATCATTGGCAACCCAGACTTCGCTCCAGGTCTGAATAGAAATAATTTGCTAGCTTGGGAACAGTCGGGTATTACACGGCTCAAAGATCTGGAGGGTAACAAATATATACACACCTTTGACCAAATTAAGGCCACAACAGCGATATCAAAAAAGGAATTTTTTAGATACCTTCAGATCAGAGACTTCTATAACAAAACCCCAATTAGACCTGTAAGAACAAATTTTGAGCAGCTGTGTTCTAGGGGTACGGACACAATGGACTAACATCTAGAATGTACATTGAAGTGATCTGTCCAGAGACCCCCAATGACCATCGATTCACGTACATTAGACAGTGGGAATCAGACTTAGGTGAGACGCTAGAGGACGAGGAATGGGACAAGATCATACAGGGAGCGGCGAAAAGTTCAATATGCACCACATTAAAGGAGAACGCATATAAAGTCCTTATGCGCTGGTACTACACCCCGTTAAGGTTAGCTAAATTTGTTAGGGGCCACTCCCCTCTCTGCCCAAAGCAGTGTGGGGAGGTGGCGGACTTGCAACACATGTTGTTGTCCTGCAACAGAGTAGTCCCGATTTGGGAACAAATTAGAGATTGGCTACAGAGGATTCTCGGTTTGGAGATCCCCCTGGACCCGTGGTTCCTATTGGGCAGGCGGATCCAGGGTATATCAAATGCGTCGCATAAATTGATGGCGCATTTGGCAACCGCCACTAGATGCGAGATCGCAGCATTATGGAAGCAACAGAAAATACCAATCATCCCCACAATTAGAAATAGGATTTGGCATGTCTGCCGGATGGAACAATTAACGAGTCTAGTTAATGACACCGGCAAAAATTTTCTAAAAGTCTGGACGCCATGGCTGGACCAGACAGATATTCCAGGGGTAAGTGCCACAGCAATCTTCCAATGATAGCAACAAATGCATTCTCCTTTGAGGGCAGCGAGACACGACATCACACAGCGACGGACAGGTAGGCGGACATCAGACGACGGTCCCGACCACACTTAGGGAAGAGATATGTCGGGCTCAAGCTAAACCCCCTCCGCGAAAAAGTTGGAATGAGACTCCACAGGAACCCAAGACGGATCCAAAAAGCCTCAGAGGTCGACACCTTACCTCGCACAACGACTCCTCATACCCACCCACCCTCCTCCTCCTCCTTCCCCCCCCGGCCCTATGTCATGTATGTCTGGTGTGTCGCGTCTATTGTGTTAGGTAATTCCCAATGTTCGTCGTGTTTAATATGGTGTTCTTTGTTCTACTAACAAAAGAAATGGTGTACTCTATAATGGGTTGTGATATACTGTATGCTTTAAAACACCAATAAAAAATTGAAGTTGAAAAAAAAAAAAAAAAAAACCTTTTTCACTGACTGCCCCACACCTCTGGAATGCCCTTCCCATCAGTACCCGACTAGCACCCTCTCTATCCACCTTTAAGACCCACTTGCTTAAAGAAGCATATGAATAGCACTGTGGATATTCTGAACACATGATACATAAAGATTGGCCCCCTGTAGCGCGAGGCACAGTCCAGGTGAGTATAAATTATGCAGTATTGTGTATGTTTGTCACCTTGATAAAGTGCTTAGTGCACGAAACGCGTAGGTGCGTTAGTGTTGTTCCGTTGTCCCCTTGCTGCACCACCCTGCAATAAAACCTGACCTGTTGTTCAATTGAAAGCTTACCTCATCATTTTTCCGGTTTCACTGGGAGCTGGAAATTGCGGCAGTGCTACACATCTATACTCTTCTTCTTGCTGCATACTTACCTGGATGAACAGCACGCCCTGGATATCGAGGAGTACTGCTAGCACCAAGGTAAAGGGCCATAGTGCCCCCACATATATGTATATGGTTACCGGTGCCTGTTATTACGTCCTATTGGTTACTAGGAGGGGCCGTTATGGGGTTTCTTTCTGTGATGGTCAAGTGGACCTCACTAGACTCCTAGCCCTTACCTGACAAATTACCACATCATTCATGGACTTTCTCATGTTATCCAGTATTATCTACATATGTCATGGAGGAATTCTGACCGATTTTGACGCATCACAAACACATTTTTGTTTTAAGTGTATTACCAGCCTAGCATTCCCAGGGAACAAAGAAACACACAATTACACAGGCACAAATACATTTCACAGAAAATACAAGTTTACACATAACATGCTGGCCACATGAGCCACAGGTAGATAGGTGTACAAGGTAATCCTGTATATCCATCAGACAGATATGGGGCCAGGGAGTGGGCTTACCTTTAATACTCTGGTTTCTGGGACCCTACCGTTATAGTGAGCACCACATTGAAGGCTTACCAAGGGTTTTCTTCCACACCCCATTGGGTTGGGATCGTCCAAACCTCTCTGGAAAAATTTGCAGCAGAAGACTTTCCAATCTCCTGCTTTAAAGTCCTGCTCTCCGCTTCTCCGGCAGAGCCACAGTTCCACAACACAAATCATGTTTGAATTTCCCGCTGGCAAGGATCTCAGCCTCGTTTTCAGGTGGCACAGCATCAGAGCTCAGCGCTTTGTTCACCACCATGTTAGGATCAGAATGAACTCTGGAGCGCTAATCGGGTGCCACTTATCTAGCTTTCCCGCTACCGTAGGAAAGCATGGAAGAGGGGATGGGACCAATCACCGCGTGGAGTTACTCTTGCAGAATACTTTAGAGTAAAATAAATAACTCTGGGGTTAAGATAATTTAATGCCTACAATATTTAGTGACAATAAGTGATGTTGTAACGCAAAAGAAAGTGCTTAGGCGCTACAAACCATAAAAATAGAAATACAACCAATATAGAAACTAAATAGAACATGTAACAGTACACAATGTATGCAGGGCAGCCAGGAACACTAGCAGAACACCACCAGAGAAAGCACAAATAACATATACAGACCAGCGCCCAAAAAGTCCAATAAGTCCCAAATAGAGTCCAAACAAATGAAGGGGGGGAGAATCCAGTACTTCTCCAAGGCGCCGTGACCTCTGACCCTATGCATTTCGTGACTGACGTCACTTCCTCAGGGGAACATCCCCTGAGGTAGTGACGTCAGTCACAAAACACGTAGGGTCAGAGGTCACGGCGCCTTGGAGAAGTACTTGTTGTGAGAACGTGTCAGTCAAGTAAAGCAGAGAACAGCGTCATCGAGACATTGCGAGAGAGGCTGTTTTGCATGTGTGTAGGTGTGTGTGGATTTCCCTTCCTCGGCATCCATCTTGGAGAGTGCTCCGAAGTCAGAGGAAAATGGGACATATATCACACATTGGGGAGCCCGCAAGGACCCTTACTGCTGCCGGCGTCTACCTTACTTGGTCACACACACGTGTTATTCCAGTCCTGCTGTAAGTAGGGTTTTGGGTTTTAACCCCCCTGATGACCCGCTGCATCAGGCTCCGTTTGTTTTAATAAATAGTTATTTTATTTTCAGCTTGTTTGTTTAGTGTTATGTCTCTTGTTATGTGTTCTATGTTGTTTGTTTAATTTTAATATTACGTATTACACTTATATTATTTTTGTTTCTGTCCCTATGTCACTGACCACCGGATTGGAGATCTTTCAGTGATTGGACCATCTGGATTCTCTCCCCCTTCATTTGTTTGGACTCTATTTGGGACTTATTGGACTTTTTGGGCGCTGGTCTGTATATGTTCTTAATAAGTGATGTTGTGACAAATGTGAGAGAATTCTGAATAAGTGTTCTTTCGATATTATAATCCTAACCATCGAAGAGATCCAGAAACTGCCACAGTACTGATATCTAAAGAAAAAAAGCACAGAATTGGAGAGCAAGATACTACAGAAATTCACCACTGAAGAGATTGAAGCCTTAAAATGTAAAATCAGGCGTGACGGCTGAACTGCATGGACGTATGAGCCATTAGCTCCGTTCACAGCCGGCGGCAAATTTAATAAAAAATAGCATCACAGCGTAAACACCAACACCAGAACCTTACCCAAAGCTGCCTTATATAGCCAGAATGTCAAAAGGGACCCATTCAAAGTGAACCTCCACAGTCCTGACTGATTATTTTGCTAAAGGGGACTCAGCACACGCCAAAAGCCAAGAGGGAATGGCGCGAAGTGACTCAGACTCGGAGGAGGAAGACAGAGTGGAGAATCCCAGTGACAATCAGATTCTGAGAAGGAGGGACATGAGGGAATTCTGTCTCGATATCAAGAGATGTTTACAGACGGAACTGGCTGCATTGCGTGCTGATATATGCGGGTTCGGAGAGATGACAGACTCCCTAGAGAAGAAAATGGACGCCACAGTGAAAGCGCTACACAGAACCGACAAGCAAGTGGCGCAGGTACAAGAGTCGGTCAGGCATCTCATGGATAGGCAGGAAGATGCCGACAACCGAGACCGCCGGAATAATGTGTGAGTCAGGGGAGTGCCAGAAACCGAGACAGACCCAGAGGAGTTTATGGGAAGATGGCTCAAACACTTAATGCCCGATCAAGCAGAACAAGACCTGCATCTGGATCGTTGCCACAGAGCTTTGAGGTCACGGCCTCAGCAAGGGGACCCCCCACGAGACATTATCACTCGGTTCCATTTCTTCAGAATAAAGGAGGCGTTCGGACAAATGACCAGGAGTGAAGTGGAATTCGAGGGCTATAAAATACAAGTCTATCAGGACATCTCCCCCACCACCCTCTTAAAAAGGAAGCAGCTAGCCCCCGTCACCAAAGTGCTGCGGGAGGAAGGAACCCGGTACAGGAGGCAACACCTGTTTGGGCTACTGGTGGTCCAAAACGGAGCGGCCAACACACTGAGGCACCCTGAAGATGGAGCAAATTTCCTCACCAAATTGGGGCTCCAGGACAAAATACCGGAGGAGATGTCCGCAGGGGGATCAGCCCCAGAACCATCCTGGAAGGATAACAGGAGAGGAGACAAGAAAAAGCAATCCCGAAATCCAAAGTGAGGTTGTGCTCCAAGTTGCAGATCAGTGCCTTCACCTACCTGTTCCAGTTGATGTTTCGTCGTTGCGAGCCTATTTAAAGACTTGTTAAGGTCAGTTGACGCTCCCGTCCCTCAGCCCCGACAGCGCTCCTCTGAGAATGGCGGCCATCTTGGATTGGCTTTCGCTCCACACTGGAGAGGGGGCGGAGCAAGATGGCGACGTAGGAGGAAGTGCCACTTCTCGCGAGAGGCCGGATCGCTAAGAGACTTGCCACACACAAAATAGCGCCGGAACCGGATGGAGAGGATGACTATACGATTACCTTCCGGAAGTCTCCTAAAGGGTACTGGCCGGGACCAGAGGCAGCAGTAAAGCTCGGAAGTAACACCACAAGGCGAAGGCACAGTGGGCTATGCACGACACGGGATGAGGGTGAGTGGGGGAATGGGCAGCAGCAACATGAATATAGGACTACTGTCTCTATTAGTAAATTAAAAAGCTGGAATGTAAAAGGAAAAGGGAAAGGAGTATGGGAGGAAGGGAACGCTAAGGGGGCTCTCAAAAAATAAAAAATATTTCATAAAAAAAAAAAAAATGAGAATCCAATCACGCAGCAATATATCATAGCACCCCTAGCAAGAGAGAGTAGCAGTTGGCTAGACATATACATGAGACATAGTAGGCACACCAGGGCTCCCTGCTCATAGAACCCCCACATTACTATCTCCCATTTACTGGGGCTCACTTCCGAGCTACTCACGCTGAGGGTAGCAGAGAAGGAGGGAGTATATAATTCAGGACACAGGCCCCCCGAGCTTTACATTAGGGCGAAGTTACTAGAGTAGCAGGTAGGGTTTAAATAAGTTTGAGGTTAAAGTTGGTAGTTAATGTTTGAAGTTAAACAAACAGAGTTCAATAGAGTCTCAAGGAACAACTAAAGCGAGGAATAGAGAGTAACACTACATGCAAATTCAGAGGTAGTTGCAAATCTGAAGGGACCGTGACGGATGTGGATCAAGAAGAGTTTAAGATTGGATTATGAGATGAGAACTAGATTTAACCGAAAGTTAGGGGATAGGTTAGACATCACACAGGATCTATTCAGCCACTATCTAACAGCTACAGTAAATATTGTATATTAGGAAATATAGATGAAGAGGGATCCATCGAGGAGCATAGAGAGGGTAGCTTGCATGTAGCAGGTCATGATCATAAGAACAACAGTTGCTAAGATAATTCCAGACGCAGTCGCCGGCTGGAGCTGCAGTCTGGTCGGTTCCGTGGGCCTACAACCTCGACTCGGGGCTTTCACCCCGAAGTCTGAGAAAGTCATTGGAAGGAGTGGGATCGAAGCCACCAGGTCGGAGGGAGGTGTACTGGAAGAGGCTTCAAGGGATCCCCACATCCCAAAGGCATGGGAAGGACAATGGTCATGGGCCATTGATTTCTTTCCCATTTTGTGTATCTTTCCTTATGTGTCCATTGTCCCTTGTGTGTCCTCCCCCTCCCCCCCTATCTTCTGCCTAGGTGGAGCAACGTTGTGGCCCGAGGCACTGCAGGACATCACAGGACGGCAGGGGCTCCCGGGGGGTCGACGCGTCACCTAGCATGGGATCTCGACGGACGAGAGGTGAGAAAAGACACACACCATGACGCTGACGGTTATATCACAACACTAAAGGGTTAAACTGCCCCCGTAAGAGAAAGGTGGCCCTCACGGATTACAGGAGAAAGGGAGCGGATGTGGTCTTAATACAAGAGACTCATTTTAGCTCCACCAGTTTTCCAAAATACTTCGACAAAAATTTCACGCAGGTATTTCTATCCTCTGCAAAGGAGAAGAAACGGGGAGTTGCAATACTCATACATAATAGAGTAGATATGGTTGTAGACACAATCAAAAAAGACAGAGAAGGGTGGTTCCTCCTGTTGACAGGATCTATACATCAGCAACCCATCACACTAGTGACGATATATGCTCCAAACGGTCATGATACTGATTTTTACGCAGCAGCTTTTAAAGCAATCTAGAAGCACGCCAAGGGCACCCTAATAGTAGGCGGAGACTTTAATGCAGTGCTGAACACAGACCTAGATAGATCAGGGCCCCCCAGGACTGGATCGCAGACAAGCCCAAAAGCTCTAGAAAAGGGTCTACGAGATTTAGAATTGGTAGACATATGGAGGGAATCTCACCCCCTGGACAAAAACTATACATTTTATTCACATCCACATAACTCCTTCAGCAGAATCGATTACTTCTTTGTCATTAGTAGACTGGTCCTGCAGATCTCCCATACTGGGATCCACAATATTTCATGGTCAGATCATGCACCCATTGAGCTAAGGTGCGCACAAATAGGGCTGGACAGGCCGGGAGCAAATTGGAAACTGAATGAATCCCTAATTAAAATACCGGAATTACAAGAGAAGATAGGAAGGGAAATTACACATTTCTTTAGAGAAAATACAGGAAGCATCAGATCTCATATCACCCTTTGGGAGGCACATAAAGCAACACTAAGAGGGGTCCTCACCAGTATAGCGGTCAAAAGAAAGAGAGAGAGAGAAACACTGAAAAACCTGTGGGATCAGCATAAGCGGGATCCTGATTCACTTCTGATCCCTTCTTGATTAGGAGCGGAATGAGGCAAGGCTGCCCGCTCTCCCCACTTCTCTTTTATTATGCATGGAACCCTTAGCTGCTCAGATACGAGACAGCAAAGACATCTCAGGTATTGCCACCGGAAGCCAGTCGCATAAGGTGGCACTGTATGCAGATGATGTTTTCCTGACAATAACTAGGCCCCTTACCTCTCTACCAAACTTATTCAAATTACTGGGGAAATTTAACAGGATCTCCGGATTCAAAATTAATCAATCTAAATCTGAGGCCATGAATATAAACTTACCAAAACCGTTGGAGAAGCTGATCACCCTCAACTTCAACTTTAAATGGCAGCAAACGCAAATTAAGTATTTCGGATTAAACGTAACTAAGACAACCAAACTGCTGTATCAGGCCAATTATCCCAAATTGATACACGCCCTGAAAGGGGACGTGAGGCGATGGGCCACCTACTGTATAACATTTCTTGGATAGGGAAGATCCACTGCATTAAGATGAATCTGCTACCTCGCCTCCTATATCTCTACCAAACAATACCGGTGCCACTTCGATTGAGGGACACCCTCGTGCTGCAATCAGAGATAGATAAATGTATCTGGGGAGGGAAGAGAGCGAGGGTGGGCAAGCAGATAATGCGGAAACAATCAGGGGCAGGAGGGCTAGCGGTACCTTGCTTGTTTTCCTATTACAAGGCGGCACAATTATGCCAAATTGTGCAATGGCACACCGACCCGGACTCAAAAAGATGGGTCGAGATAGAAAGGGAGATTTGCTCCCCAATTGAACTGAAAAGTCTAATTTGGCTCCCCAAAAAGGTGCGATCAAACACCAAAATGCCGCTTTCCTCAATGACCAACTCACTCTCGGTGTGAGAGAGCATGAGGATCAAATGCAACTTGGCCCACAAAACATCGGGTATGACCCCCTTATGGGATAATCCTCTATTTGCTCTTGGACTGATCAGTACCGATTTCACAATCTGGAAAGCTAAACACCTTAATAGATTAGTAGGCCTGGAGGGTAGAAGAGGCTTACAAACATTCGATATCCTTAAAACCAATAAAAACATCCCAAATGCTGAATTCTTTAGATAACTCCAGGTCAGAGCATTCTACCAGGCTCAACAACCTATAAACCAATTAACAAACTTTGAAAAGCTCTGTCGACAAGGGACGACTACCAAGGGACTCATATCGCAGTTGTACAAAGAAGTAACGGGTTCGGGCGCTGCAGTGACAGAAAAACTAGGTGATGTGACCAAATGGGAGATGGACTTAGGGGAAGTCTTGGAACTGGAGGAGTGGACGAAAATTTCAGCGGCAGTTTCCAAAAGCTCCATGTGCACGACCCTAAGGGAGAAAGCATATAAAGTTATGTTGAGATGGTACTAGACCCCCACAAAATTGGCTACATTTCTGCCTAGTTACTCCCCATTGTGCCGGTAGACAATGTGGACAGCAAGCAGACTTGTTACACATGCTGTGGTCTTGCCCCAAAATAGCTGTGATCTGGGACTCAATCAAAGATTGGCTGAACTGAATCCTAGACGTAGAGGTCCCTTTAGACCTGGGGCTGTTCCTCCTTAATAGACCGTTAAAAGGCGTACCCAAACATGCTCATAAATTGATAACACATTTCGCAACGGCAGTACGGGGGGAGATCACAGCACGTTGGAAACAAAATGAGATTCCATTGATAGCTAAAATTCAGAACAGAATTTGGACAGTCTGTCAGATGGAGAAGCTGACCACAGGCGAAAACTACCTAAAAGTCTGGATGCCGTGGCTGGCCCAGACGGATATACTGAGGGTGGAAAGGTCCATGATTTGGCAGTGATAGAGAGAAATGCGTTCTCCCCTGGGGTGGTAGCGCAAAAATAGATGGACATGATGATTCAGAGTTATCAGGACTGATCTGAAAGGAGTCCCGCGAGGGAGGTGCAGACCGGGGAGACTCCAATCCCCCCAGTAAGCGATGAGACGGAAGTAATAGAGCTCACAGTGGAACCACGGCAGAAGATACCACCCCCCCCAACCCCCTCCAGACATCCCTACCCCCCTTCTATTAGATTAGCGTTGTATGTCTGTTTGTTTGTCTCCCCAGTACGTCTTGTGATGATATGTGGTTAGTTAGAATGCATGGACACTGGATAATGTTCTGACATTGATGTGGATATTAATGTATTAACAAATCTACGTAAGTACCAGCACTCACTGTCTAATAGCTAAATGATGAAAACAGTTGTAATGCAGAATAAACATTTAATAATAAAATGAACCAGAAATAAATCAAATGTGTTTGCAGAAACCAGTATCACAAATGGGTATGTCACAAAGTGAGGGGTGGGGTGGGGAAAGAAGGAAAAGGGGGGAAAAAATGAAACACAAGGAATATACACAAAAAAAAACAAAAAAAAAACAACAGAGAACGGAAAGTATGCTAGGGGGGCGACGTTTCGAGGGACTACCTCTTCATTTGGCCCATTCCCCCTGGTCCAAAAGGACCGAGAGGTACTTCCCTAAGCCTCCCTTCCCCTATACCTGGTCAAATCAGACACCACTGAAAATAGCTAGTAAACATATAGTGTAAGCTAAATACAGCTAAACAGCTAATAGCAGGGCAGCAAGAATCCACCATTTTTTTTTTTTTTTTTTGTGTATATTCCTTGTGTTTCATTTTTTTCCCCCTTTTCCTTCTTTCCCCCCCCCCCACCCCTCACTTTGTGACATACCCATTTGTGATACTGGTTTCTGCAAACACATTTGATTTATTTCTTGTTCATTTTATTATTAAATGTTTATTCTGCATTACAACTGTTTTCATCATTTAGCTATTAGACAGTGAGTGCTGGTACTTACGTAGATTTGTTAGTACTATACAGGGGAATAAGGGTCCCCTTTTGTTCCGTGCACCCTGCAATTGCATATATTTAACACCATCAGAGTGCTGTCTATCGTCCCCTTTTACCCTTGGATATTAATGTATGCACTGCCTGATGTACATGTGAATTACCAATAAAATTCAAGTTGAAAAAAAAAAAATGTAAAATCAATGAATGTATTGATAAATTCCGGGTTAAGCCCATCTGGTTACCCCTGAAACTGTTGGTCCCTGGCAGCTACATAGCACCATAAGCCATTTCCATGGGTTATAACATGTAAAATTTAAAGTGTCCCCTGCTTTTCCACTTTTCATGTTCACTTTATCCCAGACTCATGACACTTTCTGTGTGCAACTCTTATGTGGGAATTTTTGGTAGAAATGCAGTGGTTTTGTTTGCAGGAGTTTGGGGGACAAATATACCTGTAGTCAACTAATTCTCCCCGGTATGCAGGCATGATTTGCCGGTATGCGGGTTGAATTACACCGTGGCTGCCCTGTATCCCCCAGACTCCAGGTTTTCAAGCTCAGATATCCCAACTCTATTTCCCTCATATATATGGGTTTTCCCAAAGTATATCATGTATTTAAATATGGTTTATCATGGTTGTGCATTTTCTGTAAATGTCTATTCAGTCAGTACAGGCTCCATACAAGTTCCGGGAAGTCTGGATAGATATCGGAGTTCAAAGAGGAGACAGGATGTGGAGAGGTGTTGGGGTGTGAAGTGGCTAGAGCATGGTGAAGTACTGTATCCGGAGAACAGAGACCCCCTGTGGGGAGGGCACTCTGATCTGCCAGAGTCAGTTGAGCCGCAGTAGGTGGCAATGGGTTGACTGGGGGAATCCAGAGAATATCAGTGCATTTCCCATTGGTCAAATCATATGCCCCACCCATTGGGCAAGCTCAGCCGGCTTAACTTGCCCCCTCCTCTGACGTCAGCCAAAGAATGAGCCCCTATTCCTAATAGGTAGTGGGAATAAATTCCCACACTCTGATTGGTTGTTCCTCCATGCTGAACATAGAACAGTGGAGGGTATGTAAGGAGGTAGCCGACTGAGATAGCCATACCATCAAGTAGCTTGTGTCGATGAAGCTAGGTCACGCTTTTCAAAGTTGCTCTGTTTAAAATTGCTGAGCAACTGGCTTTGTTTTGAAGCTAGGACAGTCTGCCCTGCAGGGACTAAGTCAGACGTGAAGTCAAAGTTCTGAGAATTGAACATAGCGGTCACGGCTAGGATCTTTAGCCAAAAAGAGGACCAGGAAGCCCGGGTGTATATCTTGGTCAGGGTAAGCCTTCCGAAGCAGGCACCTATTTGAGCCTAGATTTCACTACCCAGACCCCCAGTAAGTGTGTATGTTGTCTGTATTTTGTGTATTCATTGTGTGCATTCGGGTTTACCCGAATAAACTTCATTTTGTTTTATTACCTTGTTTTGCCTAGTGATTGATCCCGGTATAAATATGTGACAAATCCTGGTCTCCCGTGACAAGATGTAAGAAAATAACGTTCCAAAGGGATCTTTAGGGCTACCAGTCGAGCAGAGTGTATCGTTGGACATACAGGTATCAATGCTTTGAAGCACAATGTGGTTCATGGCCCTTCCCGAGAATATTCCACACTAGAAGTGATTATCAACAATCCTCAGACTCTAATTACTCTGATTTTTTAGAACGAGGATACTCACAACATCCCTCACCGATCATGACCAGTCTCATTGGAGACCAACAGTATTATCACACTACCACTGAGATCACTATCACCAGACAGGGCACAATAGTTGAATAAACAAAAGTTTATTCTGGCAAGCCAGCAAACACACAAATCACACAATCACAGTATGACACTCACCAAGTGGGGCAATAATCTAGCCTCAGGCAGGTGCAGGAGCCTGCTTCGGAAGGCTTGGCATTAACGGCTTCTTCCCCGGCTTCTCTGTGCTCTTCTGCAAGCAACACTTTTAAAATAGCCCACCAGCCGTGACATCACTGTCTCCGATCCACTCTGCAAACTTGTATGGTACTGTGATCGGCTGTGCTCCTTACATAGGCCTAAGTCTCCTATCTTTTTTGCTGGAGCAGAGACCGCCGGCCAATCAGAGCACAGATTGTGACGGTGCAGCCAATCATAGGATGAGTTCTTGTCCGGTTGCATCAATTAGGGCAGGAGTCTGGCTTATTGACTCTGGACTGCTTCTCGGGGTGTGAGCTGCTGGCGGGTGGGAAATTAGATCTGGCCAATGGAAATCATGCCTACGGGGCTGAGACCCAGTAAAGGATCCCCTGGCCAGCCCAATTTCTCAGTGTCTCGGGGAACAAAGGCTCTGAACTGTCGATTACCAGTTCCTGGACCTGAATTACAGCCCTTACCCACTCACCATTGTCCAGGTACTCAGCTGCTCCCAAGCTCTGTCACGGACAGACATTGCTCTGTATGCAGCCCAGCTAAGTGAATTACTGTGTCTGCATACAGATAAATGCTAGCAACACAAAGGACAATGCTGGATTACTAACTGTGTGGGGAAAACATAAACACAGGGAAAGACAGTGATTTTTTACAATCCCGGCTCCCCAAGACACATAGTTTTCCCCCCTTCTAGATATCACACAGTGATTATCTCTTTTCTGGAAGAGATTTACACAAAACACATTGCACAAAGGCCAAAATGACCCTGACAGAAGTGGCAATTAAACATGGATTTGGGGTAGCCTGCCTGGCTTAACTTTTATTATGTTATGCTGGCTACCCCTACAGTCACAACCGGTCCAACGTGGAAAGAAATTATACCGGATAAGGACACAAATGCAGGTCAGCTAAGAGTCAGATTGTCACAAGATCACAAAGCCTCAGGTTTTACCAATGCTGAATATTTCTGATTTATATTCTCACGGACATAGAGACTAATAAGATGCAAAAATAACTGATTTGTGCCCACAAATCGGGTTATTTTTTTTTAACTTGATTTGGATTTGATGAAGTTATTTCGGAACTTGCTTTGGAAAGCATTATTTGTGCCTACCGGAGTACGCTCTTCTTCGGACATGGTAGGTACACAGGTTAACATACTTACCAACAGTATGACTACAAGCATTGATAATTATGTTATTAGTCAATGAACGTCTACCAGGGGTGCTCGGCAACGGCTTCCCCAGCTGACAGGATATCTCCCCCTGGGCTGGCACCGCTCTGGCTGGGGAGGCAGCAAATGTGCATGGCCCGATCTCCGCCCCTGCATGCTGTTGCCTTTGTACTCTGCCCCTCTCCTCCCCCTCCAGACCCTGCAGTTACTATTTTATTTTGAAATGCTGGCTGAACAAAGGGTTTCTCAGCCCTGCATGCCCAGAGATGTTAAATGCATTTATTTATTCCCTGGGCATGCAAGCTGGAAAAATACAATTACCCAGTCTCCACGACCATGAACCCTGGTTAGGCTGGTTCCACAGGGAGTTTGTAGACAATAGAGGATGGGGATGGGCAGGCCTCCAATCTCACAGGCGTCGGTCCGAAGAGCAAAGTCATTGTCTGCCCAGACAGAGGCCAGAGGGAACACAGAAGAATTCTGCTGCCAGTGCTCAAGGGCCAAAGCGTAGAATGTCTTATTCTTAGAACATAATGGCACACATCTGCAGCATATAACTATCACTCTAAACAAGCATATTAAGCGGACCCAGTGGAGCAGGCTGGGGCAAGGGGTAAGGTGAGGTGACGCTAAGAGGCGCCAACCATCCAGAGAACAGCCAGGCTGACGCTAAGTCACCCACCGTCTCCTCTGCCAATGATAATATCTGCTGTCACGCTGCTTGATCCGGTGTAGCCAAAGAGATAAAGTTGAAGAACCGTTGAGTGAATGCCTGCAGTGATGTGTGTCCTGGAATCCACGTGCAACCAGCAAAGGTACCGGAACAGCCAAACAAAGAAGCGGTGCACTGAGGTAAGAAGAGAACCACACGCAGTTTTAACAAAAAAACGACTAATTTATTGAAAAAAAGGGAACAAACATCATGAAGCTAGGAACCTCTTACGCGTTTCATCCCGTAAGGGACTTTGTCAAAGAGTGAGTGGTGAACTATCTCATACACCTCTATATACCACCAGCTTGACTGTGATAGGTCAATAATAAATTGATTTAGAACGGCAACTCCTATATGCAGCTGCAGGTTAATTAATGAGACTGCCGTTCCATCTATACAAGCATAGTGGTGTGTAGAAGGGGAGAGAAGGATAACAACATACAAGTGTATACATAGTACATATATAACAACAAATAAACAACTTATTGCAAAACTACTGTAAAATAGTATAAACAGTAGTAGCAAAAGATCATTTAAAACCAACATTCAAGCAACATAGATGAAAACAAGGAATGGATTAGAATATAAAGAAATGATATAATAAAGAAAGATAAAAGACAGGTACAAAATATATATTATATTACAATAAGCAATATTGAAAAGTATATTATAATCACTCAACATAATAAAACAATTATAATAATCATAAATAATAACCTGTCTTATATCAATATAAATGAAAGAAATAAAAATAAGAAATTGTCAAAAATGAAAACCATAATAAAGAAGATAAATATAAAAATAAATATATTAATAATAGAAATATAGCATATCATAAATATACTGATAATACAGTATACATAATATCCCATATGGTGAGCAACAACATATATCTAAATGACATTATAACAATACCAGAGAAGCAAAAAGCAGAAGCAAGCAAAAACTTAAACATATTTCTTTAGTTAGATTAGGAAATGTTTAAGCTCCCAATCGGTATTAATACCGTAGGGATGCAATGTATTCATGATATAGATCCAGTGCCCAGACACAGGCACCTATCTCACCAAGAGATAGTGAGCTGGCACTGAGAACAGGAGGGAGGTAGGCGCTGTTCTCATTGTCTGGTTCATAATTCCCACCTTCCTTGCCTCAGCCTCCCTGTCACAAGCTCAGACTGGATTGGCCAACACAGATGAGCCCTCATTCTGTGATTGGCTCCCCATTCAGCATCAATGCTGGGATTGGTCGTTGCCCCGTTCTCCATGATTTTCCATTGAGAACTGCAACCTAGAAAAGCAGCGAACAATTTGAGTTCCACAAGCCTCTCCTGGGTTGGCGTGAAGATAGACTAAGCGGGGGGCTCTGAGGATGTGCCAGAGACACCTGAAGTCGAGGCTGCTTGTACGCCAAGCTGGAGATTTGAAGTTACCTTTCCACAACTTGCATCCAGCGGTGCTTGGAAACTCATGACCTACGGCAAAAGTGGAATCTGCTCCGTTAAAGTCATGTTGGTGGCGTCGGCCGAAATTAATACCCGTTTATTTGTTTATCTCTGTGTCCTCTCTGGTGCTTGATCCCACAAAAGAGTCCCGGTCTCTTGACAGAACACATTAGAAATAAAGCATTCCATTTACATGGGATGCAAGGTGCAACCAGGCATGCAAAAAAAACCTGTATCTCAGGGGCCTTGGAGCCAGATGAACCCAAGTGACAGGGCGTAACCTTTATTAACCGGTCCCTGGGCCTCATTCCATCACAAGCATAGCTAAGGTCTCTGTACATGCAGGGCTGAGAAACCCTTTGTGCAGCTCGCATGTCGAGAGAACTGGCAAATTCTGCGACTGGAGGTGAAGAGCGGTGCAGGAATACAAGGGGGAGTGACCGTGGGAGAAGATCAGACCAGGGGGCAATCAACCCAAAAAGCAGAACATTTTGTCATCCATCCAAATATCCGGATGCCGAGCCCAGCATGGGACATCTTGTCAGCCATGGAAGCCATTGTTGGGCCCCGTTGGTGGATGCTGCTCCCATTGACCGATTTATATTTCTATCCGCTGCCCTTTAATTTGCAATCACCCACTTCAAGCCCTGATTGGCCATTTCAGACAAGACCATGTGTCCTGAATGGCTCCTGTGCATCATTAATGCTGTGATTGGCCACAGCCCTGTTTGCATGATTTGCTAGGGAAGCGTGAAATCTATGAAATGGGAACCCAATCAGTTTCAGATCTTATTCTGATCCTAACGTGGTGATAGATTAAGATGTGCCCCCTGAGACTGTGCAACAGACACTCGAAAATTAGATTGTAAGCTCCTTGGAGCAGGGACTCCTCTTCCTAAATGTTACATTTGTCTGAAGCACTTATTCCCTTCACCTGTTATTTATATATTATGTGTTATTTATATGATTACCACGTGTATTACTAATGGGAATTGCTATGTACATTAATGGTGCTATACAAATAAAGACATAGGGGGTCATGCACTAAGCTTTGTTAAGTCGTTTTTAGAGCGCAAAGTGCTCTTAGAACGTGATGTTACGCTGAACACGATGCACTAAGCCACGCAAACAGGCACTTTGCGCTCTAAAACTGACTTTTCTCAGGAATATTTCAAAGTCCAACTTTGCTCGTTCGTTACCCTGTTAGCGTTAAATTCTGCCCTTAAGCGGGATGCACAAAGCTACGTAACTTTAGCATACGCGAAAGTTGCGTTCAACAGAACACGTCAGCTCAAGGTAGACGCAAAAAAAGCTGGACTTTGAAAAATTTCTTGCTCTACATTTTTGCATGCGCAACTCCCATACAACAGGCCGGCGGGTGTACCCGGCTGACCCCACGGGGGTCCCCGAGAGAGGTCGGGGGTCGCGCAGGTGTCCCCGGCTGACCCCGCGGGAGTCCCGTGGTACCCGCGGGCCTGCGGTACCAATGTTGTGCCTACAAAAATACTAAACATTATTTCTAACTAAATACACCCCCCTAACACATACAGTACAATAATGTGCAAAATAACTATTATTCAGATATGGATAATAGATTATTTGCCCATTATTAAATACTGCATTAGCATACATAAATAAAGTAAATAAATACAGTTATACTTACCACAACAACAGGTCTGTCTGTCCTCCGTTGAAAGAAAGCATACAGAATATACATAATAAAGACATTCTAATGGCCCCTAACCCCTTAATCACCTTAGCGTTTACTAACCGCTATAATCATTAAGGAGTTAACCCAGCCTGCCCCGATACAAACCCGGGAGGCCTAAGCACCCACCCTGAACTGACTATACCCACCCTGTACCCATTGAGTAGTATAGTGGTACATCATACCCA
The DNA here is from genome assembly GCF_040206685.1 of Ascaphus truei. Lineage (NCBI taxonomy): Eukaryota > Metazoa > Chordata > Amphibia > Anura > Ascaphidae > Ascaphus > Ascaphus truei. The sequence continues at coordinate 55,588 of NW_027457320.1, forward strand.
TATAATAATAATATGGGCATGATAAGCCTCTATAGCACTCAACGGGCACCCTAATTACAATACATTAATGCACCAGATACACAATAATAAAACCTAACTCCAAAAAAACATACTTCACTAAATAAAAACAGTAGCCAGCTAATCCAATGAATACAATCAATAACAACATCAACAATGAATTAGTTAAACATTAACCAATCAAAACAATTAATTTCTAAACCAACTCAAAATGAATAGTAACACTAACCAATCAAGCCAATTAATTACTACAACATTAATGAATGTAAACATTAAAAGACAAAGAAATACATTCAAACAATATCTGAAATAACCATTAAATGCATTAGCTAACATAATACAACATTAACTACAAATGAACATGTTAACTACAAACGCCAATCTGATTGGCTGGCATCATTCCCTTTAAGTGACGTCATGTAAAAAAAAAAAAAAAAAAATATAGTCGGAACATGGTTTTAACAGCCAATCAGGTGACTGTTAACCATTTTGAGGCTAAATGTGACATCACAAGCCGTATTTAAGACCGTGACGCCTCATTTGAGCCGAAGAAGACGACGAGACAACAACGGTTGGGATTCACCATGGGGTTTTTTGGACTGACAGATGAAGATAGAAGATGGTGATTAAAGAAAGAAAAAAGAAGATTTGGGTACCTGATCCGAATCTTCATGGCGATTTTGAGGCTAAATGTGACATCACAAGCCGTATTTAAGACCGTGACGCCTCATTTGAGCCGAAGAAGACGACGAGACAACAACGGTTGGGATTCACCATGGGGTTTTTTGGACTGACAGATGAAGATAGAAGATGGTGATTAAAGAAAGAAAAAAGAAGATTTGGGTACCTGATCCGAATCTTCATGGCGATGGCATCGGATGCTGTTTGAGGCCTTCAAGGTACGTGAGCTTCCTATTACCCTGGGAGTCGGAGGGGCACCGCTTCTAATGGTAAGTACTATATTGAATGTTTGTAAATGTCTATTATTACAGGTTTCTTCTTTGGATGTGTTTTTTTTATTTTTGGGGGAGGCACATTGACTGATAATATATTAATCTGTACCACTTTAAGGTTCAGATGCATACATTACTATGACAATATTTGGGGGGCATTTGTGGCTTGGTATTGCTGTTGGTTGGGTTGTTTTAATTTCAATTTCTTATGTGGATGTGATTGTTTGTTTGTTTCCTGCTTAATGCTAATAAAATGTTTGCGATTGGTGTTCGTTTGTAGTTAATGTTGTGTTATATTAGCTAACGCATTGTATGGTTATTTCAGATATTGTTTGAATTTATTTCTTTGTCTTTTAATGTTTACATTCATTAATGTTGTATTAATTCATTGGTTTGATTGGTTAGTATTACTATTCATTTTGATTTGGTTTAGGAATTAATTGGTTTCATTGGTTAATGGTTTAATTAATTCATTGTTCGTGTTGTTTATTGCTTGTATTCATTGGCATAGCTGGCTACTGTTTTTATTTACTTTATTTAGGTATACTAATGCAGTGTTTAATAATGGGCAAATAATCTATTATCCATATCTGGATAATAGTTATTTTGCACATAACTGTACTGTATGGGTTTGGGCGGAGAGTCGTGTATTGATGTTTGTTAAATCTTTTTTTTAATATACATGTGTTTCATAGTGTAGATGTGCAGGTGGTCTCCGGAGCTGACCCGCATTGGTTTTATGTCCGGTGACCCCCTGCTTCCCGAGATACAGGCACCTTTATGGGGTGCCGGTATCCCCTGCAGTTTCAAGCTTCCACGTCACGTGACCGGGACATTTAAATGCTGCAGGGGATACCAGCACCCCATAACGGGGCCTGTATCTCCTGAAGTAGGGGGTCCTCGGACCTGAAACCAATGCGGTTCAGCTCCGGAGACCCCCTGCTCATGTACACTATTATTAAAATGATTTTAATTAGTGTACAATCACCTGTAACAGCCTTGCATGGAGATGGCAAATCACCATGCAAATGTTACATGCAGCTTTTTTTTCTATCAGTTAGCGTATGGGAAGTTTAAGAATGCTAGCAGGGGGGAAAAAAGCAACACGTACGCTGTGGGTGTTTTGAGCACATACGTTAAAAAATGGGCTCAAGGCCTTAGTGAATCGCGTCCCCGGCCTCACTTTTTTTTTTTTTTTTCCAACATTGAGTTTATTGAAAGAGTTTTCAATACACAGAGTATCACAGTACACATCAAATGAGTCTCTCAAACATAACACTCCTGTGCGATACCAAAGTACTCCCGCGAGTACCTATTCAGTCTGGATCGTAACATAACTCCGGTTTTGCATTGTGTGATACAATTAAGGTGCTGCGCTATGGGAGAAATAAAATAAAAGTGAGGCTAGGGGGGGGGGAGGGAGATGGTGGCCCCGCGAGTGCGGTCCTCTCCGGCTTTTAGGCTAAAAATTGGTACTCAGATCATGATTTACATCATCCCTCAGCTCTCGTTGGCGTATCTCTTTGGTCTTTTATGTCTTATTGCTTCCCTGTGTGTGCCTGGGATGCCTGCTGCAATGTTCCCGTCCTTCAAATGGAAACGCATTTTGAACTATTATTGCCAGATTGTGGTAACCTCAATCCCCGGGATATCGGTCTGTTCCAACCAAGGCGACCAAACTTTTAGATATTTATCACCAGTGTCATTAACTAAACTCGTTCATTTCTCCATCTGGCATATGTACCACATTAGATTTCTAATCCTGGGGATATTTGGGGTTTCGGGTTGTTTCCACATAGCTGCGATCTCGCACTGCGTTGAATTTGCGAAATGTCCAACCAATTTATTACCAGTTTTAGAGAGTCCCGGCCATGGTCTATTCAGGAGGAACAGCCACGGGTGCGGGGGAATTGTGAGATCAAAAATCTTCTGGATCCAATTTCTAATTTCTTCTCAGATGGGTGAGATACGGGGGCAAGACCACAGCATGTGTAACAAGTCGGCCGATGCTCCACACTGTTTTGGACACAGCGGGGAGTATCCTGGCACAAACCTTGATAATTTCAGTTGGGTGAGGTACCATCTCATCATTACTTTATATGTGTTTTCCTTTAAAGTCGTGCAAATAGAGCTTTTGGCTGCCGCCTCAAATATGGCCGTCCAGTCCTCCTCTTCCAGGACTTCACCCGGATCAGTCTCCCACTTAATTCTATATGCCAGTTTTTGCTCTTGTCGTGTGTTCCCAGAACCCACTATTTCTCCATAAATCTGCGAAATGAGTCCCCGTGTGTCTGTTTCAGTCAGTCAGAGCTTTTCGAATGTAGTTAATGGTGGGTATGGCGTGTTCTTGTTAAAGTACGCCCTGAGCTGGAAGTACCGGAAAAATTTGGAATGTGGGATGTTTTTCTCAGATCTAATTTGTTCAAATGATTTAATTTTATTTGGTATCCCCTCCAGGTCTCTCAGTCGATTATATCTATTTTGTTTCCAAATTTCTGAGGTGTGTTCTGGTAATCCTGGTGCAAAGTCGGGGTTACCCCATAACGGGGATATCAGCGATTGTTTGGATGTTAGGGCATATTTAAATTTAGCGGCCCCCCAAATCACCAATGAGTTGATCATCGAGGAAAGCGGCCGGTCAGTCCATTTAATGGCTGTTTTAGGTAACCATAATATATTGTCTAACTCCAATGGGGAGCAGACTGATGTCTCCAGATCTACCCATCTTTTCAATGCTGGTTTGATCTGCCATTGTGTGAGTTGACACAATTGCGCCGCTTTGTAATAAGATACCAGGCAAGGTACCGCTAGTCCCCCTGTCCGAATTGTCTTTCTCATAATTGTCTTGTTTACTCTCGATTTTTTCCCACCCCATACAAAATTGGAGATTTCAGACTGAAGTGAGAGTATTTCCTTCAGTCTCAGTGGCACTGGTAGAGTCTGAAAAAGGTATAGGATACGGGGGAGGAGATTCATCTTTACACTATGTATCCTACAAATCCAGGAGATCTTATATGGCATCCACTTTCTCAGATCATCTTTTAGGGTTCGAATCAGTTTGGGATAATTTGCTTCATAGATGACCTTATATTCTTTAGTGATATGAACTCCTAGATACTTAATATGTTTTGGTTGCCAATTGAAATTGAAGTTCAGACTCAGTAGTTTTTCTGTTGCTTTTGGGAGGCTGATATTCAAGGCCTCTGATTTGGTTTGGTTAATTTTAAATCCAGATATCCTATTAAATTTATCCAACAGGTCAAATAGGTTCGGCAGAGAGGTAAGGGGTCTGGAGACCATCAATAAGATGTCATCAGCATACAGGGCAACCTTGTGGGATTTCGAGTCTATATTGATCCCTGAGATATCCGGGTTGTTGCGGATCTGCGCTGCTAGTGGTTCCATACACAGGGCAAATAAAAGGGGAGATAATGGGCACCCCTGTCGTGTACCGCTTTTAATTTGAAATGTATTTGATGGGAATCCCTGGTGTATGACCCTAGCAGCGGGGCCAGAGTACAACGCCATTACAGCGCCACTCACCTTGTCCCCAAAGCCAAACGCCCCAAGCGTCTTTCGTAAATAAGGCCAGTCAATCCTGTCAAAAGCTTTTTCTGCATCCAGACTCAACATCATAGCTGGTATTTTCTTATTATTGGCTATCTCTAGCAGATCAATGATTTGTCGGGTGTTGTCCGCAGCTTGTCTACCTTTAATAAAGCCGACTTGATCTGGATGTATAAGTCTGGGCAGGATGTGACTCAATCTATTGGCTATTAGTTTGGCGTATATTTTAATATCAGTATTAATGAGGGAGATTGGGCGATAACTTTTGCAATCTTGCAGATCCTTTCCATCTTTATAAATCACTGAGATAGACGCTTGGAGCATCTTCTCCGGGAACGGGGCTCCCGCCAATACGGCATTAAACATTCGGAGCAGCCATGGGGATAGGTTCTTAATGAACTTCTGATAATAGAGCCCTGTGTAGCCATCAGGGCCTGGGGCCTTAGATGGCTTGAGGTCAGTTATGACCTGGGTAAGTTCGTCCATTGTGAACTCCGCTTCCATCACCCCCCTGTCCACCTCATCTAGCCCCGTCAGTTTGGCGCTCGTCAGAAAATCTTCTACGGCCCTTGTGGTTTTGATACTATGTGCCGCTTTCTCTCCATTATATAAATTTTCGTAGAAAGATTTGAATTCTTCCACTATGTTTTTCGGATTTGATGTAGAGGCTCCAGTTTTTAAGCGAATCGCCTGTATGTTATAATTTGAGTGTTTGGTTTGTAATTTGCCCGCTAGCATAGTATCTGGACTGTTTGCCTTTTCATAGTATTTCCTCTTTGACCAACTCAATGATTTGTCTGCCTGCGAGGTTAGCAGAAGGTTTAGTTCAATTTTGGTGTTCTTTATTTCCATTAATATCTGCGGGTCAGGTCGTTTTTTGTGCCTTGTTGTGAGGGCATGTAGTTTATTTTGGAGCGTTACCAATTTGGTGTTTCTCTCGCGCTTTCTGCGCGCTGCTATACCAATTAATGTGCCCCTTATGGTTGCCTTATGGGCTTCCCAGAGGGTAAAGTATGATTTTACTGAACCATGATTAATCTTAAAGAATTGGTTAATTTCCTCGCCTACTGCTCTGCAAACATCTGGGATTTTTACCAGCGATTCATTAAGTTTCCAGTTCGCACCAGGCCTATCAGAACGAATATGATGAGTGCACCGTAGCTCTATAGGTGCATGGTCAGCCCACGAAATATCATGGATCCTCGTAGAGGAGACCAAGGGGACCAGTCTACTAGAGATGAAGAAATAGTCGATTCTGCTATATGCGTCATGGGGATGGAAATAGAAGGTGTAATTTCTCTCTGTGGGATATAACTCCCTCCAGATATCAGTCAGCTGATTTTTCTTAAGTCCCTTCTTTAGTGCTTCTACTGCTTTTCGCTGCCCATATCTGGGTGTGCCCGACCTATCCAGGTTTGGGTTCATCGCGAGATTAAAGTCACCAGCCAGGATAATGTGGCCTTTGGCTATCTGGGCCAATTTTTGGAAGAAGTCTCTGAAAAAGTCATGACTTTGCTCACCAGGAGCATACAGCGTTGCTAGGGTGATCGGTTGTTCGTGGATAATTCCCATAACAATCAAGAATCTGCCTGCCTTATCCCTCCTGAGTGTCTGCATTGTAAAGGGTACACTATTATGAAAGAGGATCCCCACTCCTCTCTTTTTCTCTGTGGCAGACGCTAGGTAGAATTGCTTATAATGGTTATCTAAATATTTAGGGGAGCTGCTAGTACTGAAGTGTGTTTCCTGCAAGAGGAGCACGTCTGCTTTTTTCCTTTTGTAATCTATGAATGCGGCCTTCCTTTTTATGGGGCTGTTAAAGCCATTGACATGGTTAGAGATGATATTTAACGCCATTTAAATCGTATTATGTGTATGCATTTTCCTGGTGTGTAACATTGTTGATACCTCATGATCTGCATGACCTGGGTGGTCCCAGAATGGGCCTGTAGGACCCCGAATGGAGTAGGTGTGGGTGATATTTTATTATGTGTGTTCTGCGCATCGATATGGCGAGGTGGCCTGGAGGGGGGGGGTATGGGGGGAGCGTGGGAGCACGCAGGAAAAATAAACAAAGTGGGAAGAGCCTTGTCTGGGGTGAGCCAGTACCGGCTCTGTGGCCCTACGGACTGGACAGTTGCCTGGCACCACTGGGTTGTGCTACCAGGCCTATATAGATCTGTCCTCTGTAGGGGAGAGCGGTCCTCATGGGCTAGCTCCATGAGGTACCTTTTTTGAGGCGCCGACGAACTAATAGGGTAGTTCGCACCGGCAGGTCAACAAAGTGTAAGAAGTGAGATAGTGTAAGTGTAAAAGTGTAAAAGTGTAAAACCTCTAAACAGTTCTAAGTAGTTTCAACTAAACCTGACTTAGCTTTAGTTGAACAGCTGTGGCTGGACGACCGGAGACCCCTGTCGATCGGCCGCCCTCACTGCCTCACCTCCTCCTGCAGTGCTGCATACGCCAATCTCTGCTTCGCCTGTATCCTTTGGCAAGGACAGGGCTGGGTCAGGTTCCACATAACCCTCAAGCAGAGGGGTACCCGAGGCACACATCCCCACGGGCGTCTCCGGGCTCCCAGCCACACCATCTGCTGCAGGGATAAAGATAATGAACATAGAATAACATTAGGCTGTCTCTTAAACTAGACGGCAAACAAATGGGGTATTTTTCACCACGAGCAGGGCAAATGGGAACAACCACCTGTAGCGGGTCCCCTTTTCTTGCAGGACTTTTGTTATAGGGCCTAGGCTCCTGCGTCTGGCAAGGGTAGCTGGCGACAGGTCTTGAAAGACCTGAAGCCTGAAGCCCTCAAACTCCAGGGATCTCGCCTCTCTCGCCATCTGGCAGACAGCATCTTTAATGCGGAAATAGTGGAACCGCACTATTATGTCCCGAGGGGGGTCTCCCGCTTGCGGCCTTGAACGGAGCGCTCGGTGGCAGCGGTCCAAGTGTAAATCCTGCTCCGATTTATCTGGGAGCAAATGCTCCAGCCGTTTTTGAACAAAGTCCTCGTGAACTGTAATAGTTTCTGGGATTTCCCTGATGCGGACATTGTTCCTGCGTTCTCGGTTTTCAGAGTCCTCTTGTTTTGTCTGCTATCTCTCGGACCTTTTCTGCCAATTGGGATACCGTTTTATTAGTTTGTACTATGGCCCTCGTGTTGGTATCCATTTTTTTCTCAAGGGTCCCGGTCCTTTCACCCACCGCGTCCAAATCTCTCCGCAGGTTCCTGAGTTCTTTGCGGAAAAAGGTCTTCATTTCCCCGCAGAATTCACGGAGATCCTTTCTCCTGACCAGTTCCTGGTCATCTGCTAGTGGGGTTAGTGTCTCGCTGTCGGACTCTGACTGCATAGTCGGTGTGGGTGATACAGAGCCTCCTGCTGCTGACGGTGTGGCTTTGTTGAAATATGTCTTGACCGAGGGGTCTTTTTGCTTTGATTTAGCCTTGGCTGGCATCCCCAGGTATTCCGCCAAATTTATCAGCCTTCTGGAGGTTTTTATGGTGATTTTTATTGTCACTTTGCTATATGATTCTTGCCAGTGTGAAGGGAGCTAATTCCCTAAGCTGCCATTCACCCTGGCTTCCGGGGGCGAGTCCCCCGGCCTCACTTTTTAACGGACATGCATTTTTTTAACATCAGAACGCAAACCCATTGAGCTTAGTGCATAGCCCCCATATAATACAATGAGGCTGGAGCTTTCAGGCTTTTCGTTCTCTCCCTTTATTTACATTTCACAAAACAATCTAAAAGCTGTTTAGATTACAGATATTCTAAGACATACTAACATATGTTTTAGAAATATAAACTATATTTTAAACATAGGCAGAATTAAGGGATGGTATCCCTATAAACGGGTCTCAGCTGACTCAGGGCAAAGTGCATGCAGACTAATAATAATAACCTCTGTGATCAAGGTATAGGAGCAAATATAAGTGCTGGGGAAATGCAGATAAACCATGTGTAATGGTACATGAAGTGGTATATGTGTACTGATGGCGTTGTGTGGCTAGCTCAGGTCTCCATATATGCCATAAAGTCCCCAAACAAGCCCCAACAGAACCAAAAAGTACATACCAAAGATGATCTTCGTTTCAGTGAGATTCCCCTTTTGCAGCACAGCTCTTTCCTTGTAGTGGGTGCTTCACGTACATAAATGTACATAAAAAAGTATTCCCAAGGGGGGCACAGGCGGAGCACTGCCAAATCAATGAGGGAGAAAAGGGGGCTGCATCCAGTAGTTATTAAAAATGTATTTATTAAGTGGTCAAAGCAAGAACATAAACACTTTTACGCGTTTCGGGAATTGCGTCCCTTTCTCAAAAAGTTTTTTTGAGAAAGGGACGCAATTCCCGAAACGCGTAAAAGTGTTTATGTTCTTGCTTTGACCACTTAATAAATACATTTTTAATAACTACTGGATGCAGCCCCCTTTTCTCCCTCATTGATTTGGCAGTGCTCCCCCTGTGCCCCCCTTGGGACTACTTTTTTATATATTTTAAACATGATGGAAGTTATACGATATATAGCAAGCTGTGCAAAAAAAAATCTGTATAATAAGGCAGAACTATGCTTATAGGAGATCATGTTAATATGGATATTAAGTTAAAGGTGACACTGTATGCTTATATGTGTATTTATTTCCCAGAATCCATAGCTGCAGTGGAAACATGGTATAACACAAGAAAATGGTGATATGCCAGGTTACAGACAATATACGACATACAATTTTTCCTCTACAGAGGAGAGTAGAAAGGTATGCAGATTGATACATTGAATCAAACACTGAATGTTTTCAATTTAGAGAGATACCTTCCCCCTGAGATTATTATTGTAGATTGGTTGCAACATATATCAATGTTACACTAGTTTGTAAGAGTAGCTAATTATAGCAATTGTATAGGAGATAGTTACTTAGTAGGATTGGTTAGTGGAGATTGTGACACATTTGACTAAGTAGTTATTTGCATAGAAAATGATCACACTAGTGTTATTAACTTGGTCGCTTGAGCACCTGTTTAGGTAAAAGTAATCACCATGTTGGTTTAGGCACATAATAATAATAATAATAATAATAATAATAATAATAATAATAATAATAATAATAATAATAATAATAATAATACTATTATTATTTGTTAGATTTCCTTCACTGAGGTTGTCACAAACAATGTATTAATTTTATTTTACTTATTTCTGTGGGGCAAAACTATGGTCTCCAAGAAATTAGAGTATTTAATGTATTGATTCCAATACATATGTAATGCATTTTATCTATAAATAATAAAAGAACAAAAACAGCATTGGATACGTTATAGATAATATATTAATTAGAAGAGGTGAACTATTGGAAAAAAACAACTGTTTTTCTCTTCACCACTTAAAATAAAGATTGGTAGGTTCATGTGTAATGTTTGTTCATAGTAATAGTGTAACAAGTATTAAAAGTGAAGGCTTATTAAGAATGGGATATTGAGTGCTGCTTTGGGGAAACTAGCTCTTCAATTTGTAGTTACAATTAACTAACTGACTTATTCAGGATAAATATGAAATCTATAGTTTAAAAAAGAATGAACAGTATGAGAAGATACATTAATTAATAATAAAAAAAAAAAAAAAAAAAAAAAAACATATTGAAACAATGGAAATATATCCTTATCCATATCTGCCTAAATGGTGAAATAGTTTGACAAGCATTGGAAAATAGATGCAAAAACACAGCAACAATTAATGCATAATTAAATAGTCAGCTTAAATGCTAATATTGTATCTGAAACATAAAAAACAAGTCTTGATATAGTTCAGCTTATGTTTAAATGTATTAGATAGTGTTTATTTACATTGGTAATTTTAATATTTCATATTCAGTAATATAGTTCAATAAATAAGGAATGAGGATAAGTTTAATAGATATCTTTAAATACAGGCCCCTGTTCAGTCTAGTTATATTACTCTAACATCAGATGTTCATCTTTATTTAGAAAATACATAATACATTATGGAATATTTAATTTGTGCTTAAACTATAACACATTGTGTATACACATATACAGACTTGGTATTTTAATTAAAAGCAAACTACTGTGACTGGAGCATTAGAGGGAAGCCAAAGAGCCCGGTTAGGAGCTGATCAGATCACACAGAGCAGTGACAGCGAGAAGACATTGAGGGAAGCCCCATTTATAGCGCAGCACTGCCACCGTGTGGTGCTCTGGGAACTGCAGGCATTAAGGAAACGAGCCGCCCGGTTCCGCTTCTTTGTGTCTCTGTGTTCGGGTTTATAATAATAACACAATGTGAACATTAGAAGAAGAGGAACCAAGAAAGTCCCATTGAAGCAATGATCTGGGAAAGAAAACCCCTCATATTACATTTCACCGATTAAAGATCATTTGAATACTTGGTATAAGTACATGTTCCATGTCAGAGAGCTCTGTGCTGTATCTGTGCAAACACTAATGTTATCACATTAAATCTTTTTAATTGTCCCACTTACAAGCACTAAATATATAATAACTTTATTAGGACGATATCGGTCTGAGGCGGGATTTTTGAACATCGCAACGGCTTTCACAGAACCAATCAGAGCGAAGGGCGGGACCAAAGCAGCCAATCACAGCGATCTGCAGTCCATAAATACGCAGCTGCAGCGTTTTTTTTCTTTATTAGTTCCTGACCGGAGACGCGCACTGACACAGCAGCACAGGATGGCCCGGACCAAGCAGACCGCCCGGAAATCCACCGGAGGGAAGGCTCCCCGTAAGCAGCTAGCGACCAAGGCTGCCAGAAAGAGCGCTCCGGCCACCGGCGGAGTGAAGAAGCCTCACCGCTACCGGCCCGGTACTGTGGCTCTCAGGGAGATCCGCCGCTACCAGAAGTCCACCGAGCTGCTCATCCGCAAGCTGCCCTTCCAGCGCCTGGTCCGGGAGATCGCCCAGGACTTCAAGACTGACCTGCGCTTCCAGAGCTCGGCTGTCATGGCTCTGCAGGAGGCCAGCGAGGCTTATCTGGTGGGGCTCTTCGAGGACACCAACCTGTGCGCTATCCACGCCAAGAGGGTCACCATCATGCCCAAGGACATCCAGCTGGCCCGCAGGATCAGAGGGGAGAGAGCTTAGGCCGGCTGCACCCTGACTTCGTTTACACCCGAAAAACAAAGGCTCTTTTAAGAGCCACCACATTTTCAATGAAATGGCCTGATCAATATTAACACACGGATACTGATCTCAATATAGAGAATGAAAGAAGTGTGTTATCCTTGTACCAACATATGTACTTGATGTGTGACAATATAGATAAACGCACCTTCAATATTTGTGTATTCTTTGTCATGTGATATATAGACTTGCATGCATAGTCACCATTTCATGCTGTATATGGGTGCACGTAAAGGCAAACCTGTAAATGTCCCCCTCCCATGTGCCACTGGTGATCAAACTGAAGTGTTATGGAATAGCATGTGCTTGATGCTTTCAATGTGATGTAAACACTTTTTTTAATAACATGGTGATAAATACGTTTTTCTGATGTAAACTACACTTTTTTTAATTTTATATAAACCGTGTATGTGAATATTATGTAGACACAAACAAAACCATAATGTCACCTAATATGTCAGTTTGTCTGAGAAAAAATGTATTAGTGAAATAGGTTAGGGACTACAAACTTACACATGCACCTTACAGTGCTCGCAGTATCAATGCATATACACTTATGCTCTGGCAGTGTAACACAAACCCCTGCATGGGATAAATTGGAGAAACATTCCCAGTTACACATTATGTGCACAGCTCTCTAAGTGGGGTTGTGGTGGCTCTTAAAAGAGCCTTTGTGTTTGTAAGAGGCTGAAGTTGTCGGTCTCACTTCTTAGGAGCTGCCGCCCTCTTGGGCTTTGCTGCTTTGGGTTTGGCTGCCTTGGCCTTAGCTGGACTCTTAGCAGCTTTTGGCTTCGCAGCCTTTTTAGCCGCCGGGCTCTTCACAGCCTTCCTGGGCTTGGCAGCTTTAGACTTCTTCGGGCTTTTTGCTGGCTTCTTGGCGGCCGCCGGTTTCTTGACCTTTTTGGGGCTTTTCTTCACTCCCGCCGGAGCCTTTTTGGGTTTCTTGGGGGACTTGGCGGGTTTCTTTGCCACTGGCTTCTTGGGTTTCCCCACATCCTTTTTCTTGGCCGCCTTCTCCTTGCTCTCCAGCTGCTTCTTATTCAGCTTGAACGATCCGGAGGCTCCGCTCCCTTTCAGCTGGATCAGGGTTTCCTTGCTCACCAAGCCCTTGAGAGCCAGCTTCAGGCGGCTGTTATTCTTCTCCACATCGTAGCCTCCTGCAGCCAGAGCCTTCTTCAGAGCAGACAGGGAGACCCCGCTGCGCTCCTTAGAGGCGGACACAGCTCTCACTATCAGATCGGACGCGCTGGGACCGGACTTTGCTGGGCGGCTTTTCGAGGCTCCGGCCGCTTTCTTCGGCTGCTTCTTCTTGGCGGCGCTTTCAGCTGGAGGAGGAGGAGCAGGAGCGGTCTCGGCCATTGCAGCTGCAGGTAAAATATCCCTGACCGTTCTGTTCTGACTGACAGATTAAATCTGTCAGTGGTGATATTGGATACCGAGGCTTGAGCCTCATTACTCCAAGTTCTCTTGTTGAGTGTATTGTCGCACTCTTTAGGAAGCTTCTTGATCTGTGTTACTTGCCACAGTTGAGTTGGTTTCACAGGTTCAGCGCTGTGATGGGTCGTGGGTAGCGGTCAAATGGGTTTGCAGAGATCGCAGCAAGCTTCTTGATCAGCGGGTTTGAGTTCTGGTCCAGTTCCTTGTAGAATTTCTTGTTGAGCTTCTTTAGATGTTCATCTAACATCTCGATACCCAGTTCCCTATGAAGGTCTGCTATTCTTGTAGGAAGTGGAGCGTTGGACGCAATCCGCAGCGCCTTGTTCTGTAATTTTTGGAGAGATGATCTTTGATGTTGGTGGCAACCACTCCACACCGGGGAGGCGTATGTCATTGTGGGTCTAATGATCGCCTTGATCACATTGACTTTGCTCTTGATGGGCATGGTCCTTGTCTTCAGCAGAGGGTACAGTGCTGCCAGCTTGGTTGTTGCCTTCTGTTGAATCTTCTCAATGTGGTTTCTCCAGCTTAGTTTGCTATCTAGGATTACACCTAGGTAAGAGCTGTTTGGCTCCCATTTGACAGCCTCTCCGTTGAGGGTGATTGGCGGGTGTGCCTTGATCCTCTTTTTGGTAAACAGTGTAGCTGTAGTCTTGCTGGAGTTCAGTCCTACTTGCCAGTCGCTGTACCATGTTGATAGCATGTCTAGTGCTTTCTGGATATTCTTAGCTACTTCTTTCTCTCTGAAGGACTGGGAGATGACTGCCACATCGTCTGCGTAGAGTGCCAGTTGAGTCTTGTGGAGGTCTGTGGGGATGTCATTCATGAAGAGGTTGAAAAGGAAAGGTCCCAGGACTGATCCCTGTGGCACGCCAGCGCGGATGGGGCATGTTGTTGAGAGCTCTTCCCGCACAGCCACGTGGAATGTGCGCTCCCGCAAGTAGCTTGCAGTCAGCTTAATCAGGTAGTTTGGGAATTTCAGGTTGATCATTTTGTGCAGTAGTCCTTCATGCCAAACTCTGTCAAACGCTTTGGCCACGTCCAAGAAGACAACTCCAGTTGATTTGTGGATGTTAAATCCATGGCTTATTATGTCAACGACTCGCAGCAGCTGATGGTTGGTTGAGTGGTCCTTCCGGAATCCAAATTGCTCCTTTAGTAGAATGTTTTTACCAGAGGCAAAGTGGCGGAGGCGCGTAAGGATAACTTTCTCCAGGAGTTTCGACAGTCCAGAGAGCAGGCTTATCGGACGGTAGTTTGCAGGATCCCTCCGTGGTTTTCCAGGCTTTGGAAATACAATGACCTTGGCTTCCTTCCAGGATTGAGGAAAGTGCTGGAGCCGCATGCATGCATTGAAGATTTCTGTGAGGCATTCCATGGCTGCCGGCGGAAGCTTCTTGATGGCCAGGTTGGTAATTCCGTCACTTCCTGGTGCTTTGCCATTTGCCAGCTTTTCTGCAAGTTGCATTATCTCAGTCCTGGTGCATCCTTCAAGGGTTTCCGCTTCGGTCTCTGGTAGGTGCTCGGTAAGATGCCTGTTAACTCCTTGCTCAACTTCTCGTGCTATTTTGCTGGCTTGGTTAGGCCTAAAAGTTGTCTCCAGTGTGTCAGCGAGAACCTCTGCCTTGTCCTTGTTGCTACATGCCAGGTGGGTCTGGCCCTGGATCGGTGGATTAGGCTCCTTCTTCCCGGTCAGGCGTCGGGTCATTCTACAAACAGAGTTGTCGGATTCCTTCAGCTTGGCTGCTGCGGCCTCCCACCTCTCCCCCCGGTGTTGGCTGATTTGCTGTCGCAGTAGTCTGGCAAGTGAGTTGTACTTTACCAGAAGGTCAGGTGTGCGGAACTTCTGCCACTGGCGTCGGGCCCTGTTTTTCTCAGCAATCGCTTGCTTGATCCCGCTCGGTAGGTCGTAGATGGAGCAGCGTTTGGGCATCTGTTTCGGGACGCTGTGCTCTATTGCATGTTGGACTGCGGTAGTAAAGGTGTTAACAGCATCATCAATGTCTCCGTTGGTGTCCAAGGGGCGGGGGTTTGTGATGTTGCTCAACTCTTCTTTGTACAGGCTCCAGTTCGCCCTGGTGAAGTTGTACCTGGGTGTTTGCTGGTGGGTTTCCATCTCGTCGCCAACAGTAATGGTAACTGGGTTGTGGTCTGAGGTCAGTTCCGCCAGGGTTTCCAACTGGACAGAATGTTTCACGTTCTTCAGTAAGACAATGTCCAGGACATCCGGTGTGTGGCTTGCAGTGCCTGGGTAGTGGGTGGGTTCTGTAGGGCCAGCCACTACAAAGTCACTCTCCTTTGAGTAAGCAAGAAGAGCTTGTCCTCTGGAGTTTGCTGTCCTTGAGTTCCAGCACCGGTGTTTGGCATTTAGGTCTCCCCCGATGATGGTTGGGACAGTGGAGTCCAGCAGAGCTTCCAAGTCTCCCAAATGTAGCTTCACCTTAGGGGGGCAGTAGGTGGCAATTAGTCGCAGTGGTCCTGTTGCAGTCTTTACCTGTACTCCAGTGGCTTCAATACTCCGGAGGGGTGGTAGTGCAATCTCATTATGGCTGACCCGTGTGTTAACAATCACAGCCGTCCCACCACCTCTGGCTCCTGTTGCCCGGTCGGTACGGTATACCCTGTGGTTCGCCAGGCTTAGTTTTTGGTTTCCTTGAAGGTGGGTCTCCGAGAGCAGAGCTGCGCATACATTCCTCGATTCCATCAGGTGAAGGAGTTCATCTGTCTTCTTGCTGATACCATTTGCATTCCACATCACGATGACAGAACTGCGTTTAGATGTTGCTGCCATGGTGGTTAGTTTCTGTGCTCCTGAGAAGGGCCGGGATGAGATTCGCTATCATTGTCACAATGGGGTGAATATCCATTCTCGCAATAGCGCTCGCTATTTTAAGGATGATCTCTAGCCAGTTTGTTGGGCTTGCGGTTCCGCCTGCGGGGTCCGGGTTGGCCGCCTCAACGGGGTTGGTGGATGGTGTCCTGAGAGTTTCCGCGTAGGTCTGTCCGTCTGGGTTTTGCATCCTCTGGGTGGATGCCGTGCCTAGGTCTGGGATCAGGTGTTCTGTGGTCCTGTCTCTCCGGCGCCAGGCGGGGAAGCTGGTATTGAGTAGTGGGTGTCTTCCTTGGTGCCTGCTCCATCAGGTGGGGTGTCCACTTTTCCCATTCCTCTTGCTTTGCTTTTGTGAGGTACGGGCAACCACGGTAGCTTGCCGGGTGTGGGCCTTTGCAGTTTGCACATGTCGCCGGCTCCTTCTTCCTATCTCGTGGGCATTCCTTGGAGTTGTGGTTCTCTCCACAACACACACAGCGTGGCTTCTGGTGGCAGAATGCAGAGGTATGCCCGAGCCGTTGGCAGTTGAAACACATGGTTGGGCCTTTTCTGCCCTTTGGCGCTTCTGTGGTTACCACACAGCTACAGAGCTTGGTAATCTTGGTAAGATCTGCAGGCTGGCTCTCCGGGGTTTCTGCCAGTGTGACAATAAACAAAGGGAACTTCTTGGTCTTGTCCACCGGGGATGTCAATTGGGCTACGCTCTTGACTGGAAGTCCATGTTCCGCGAGGTCGTGGGAAATCTCCCCCACGGAGGCGTTTGCTGGTAAGCCGCGAATTACAAATTTCTGGGGCTTTAGGCGCGTCAGTGGGAAGGTGTAGTATTCTATGCCCTGCTTTGCAAAGCAGTCCGTTAAGCTCCGGTAGTCGTCCACAGTTGTGGTAGTGATCTTTGCGTGGTTCGCCCGTGGTTTAACTACAAACGGGGAAGTGCAGTGCTCGGTGAGGATGTCGACAAGGTCCTTGTGGGTCTTCATATTCCTAACCATTACCGGTGGTATGCGAATCTTTTTGGGTGGGAGTGCAGTCTCTTCATCGTTGCACCTGGGCCCTGAGCAGTCATCGGCATTAGCAAGTGGCTCGAAGCGGTTTGATGTTTTGATGCCTTGGTCTTCCTTGTGCTTCTGCATCTTTGTCTTTGCTACCGATGGAGGGGAAGAACCATTGGAGCTATCAGAGTTTGCTCGCCCTCTCTTCTTCACTAAAGTGTAGTCCATGTCTTCTGCAGCATCATGTATTGCAGTCTCCATAGGTGGCACATTTGCCTCTGCCATAATAAGGCGCAGACCAGAGCCACGCACCCGCACGGCGGCGGGCACACGGCACAAATCAGAGCCACACGCACGGCGGCAAGCACACTGCACAAATCAGAGCCACGCACACGGCGGCGAGCACACGGCACAAGTCAGAGCCACGCACCCGCACGGCGGCGAGCACACAGCCCAAATCAGAGCCACGCACCCGCACGGCGGCGAGCACACAGCCCAAATCAGAGCCACGCACCCGCACGGCGGCGGGCACACGGCCCAAATCAGAGCCACACACACGCACGGCGGTGAGCATACGGCCCAAAGCACGCAACGCAGGGAGCAAAAGCACACGGCGCAGGGGGGGGCACAGCACAGAGCGCAGGGGGGGCACAGCACAGAGCGCAGGGGGGGCACAGCACAGAGCGCAGGGGGGCACAGCACAGAGCGCAGGGGGGCACAGCACAGAGCGCAGGGGGGCACAGCACAGAGCGCAGGGGGGCACAGCACAGAGCGCAGGGGGGCACAGCACAGAGCGCAGGGGGGCACAGCACAGAGCGCAGGGGGGCACAGCACAGAGCGCAGGGGGGCACAGCACAGAGCGCAGGGGGGCACAACACAGAGCGCAGGGGGGCACAGCACAGAGCACAGGGGGGGCACTGAGCACTGGGGGGGGCACAGAGCACGGGGGGGGCACAGAGCACAGGGGGGGGGGGCACAGAGCACAGGGGGGGGCACAGAGCACAGGGGGGCGCAACACAGAGCGCAGGGGGGCACAGCACAGAGCACAGGGGGGGGCACAGAGCACGGGGGGGGGCACAGAGCACGGGGGGGGGGCACAGAGCACAGGGGGGGCACAGAGCGCAGGGGGGCACAACACAGAGCGCAGGGGGGCACAGCACAGAGCACAGGGGGGCTCAGCACAGCGCACAGGGGGGGGGGGCACTGAGCACTGGGGGGGGCACAGAGCACGGGGGGGGGCACAGAGCACAGGGGGGGGGGCACTGCACTAAACAGGGGGGGGCACAGCACTAGGCAGGGGGGGGCAAGGCCGGGGGTCACAGCAAGTCGGAGCTCTGGGCTCAGTACTGCACACAGAACTCAGCATACAGTGCAATAAAGCTATAAAGCAAAGCGATGGGCAATGACCCACGTGGCAGCAGCAGCTCTCCCACACGTGGCAGCGGCGGCTCTCCCCCACGTGGCAGCAGCGGCTCTCCAAACGGGCCAGTCAATAAGTCCGACTGAAACTCTGGAAAGTGGTGTCGGCGGCGGGCGCTGTGATGGGAAGTGACCCACTCGAGGAGTCATCAGCCTCTCCGGTCAACAATCAATAAATGTCCGGTCCCCCGACTCCAATCTGATGATGTATCAATAAAAGTCTGTAAAATCCCCTGCTTCTTCTTGGCGGCGCTTTCAGCTGGAGGAGGAGGAGCAGGAGCGGTCTCGGCCATTGCAGCTGCAGGTAAAATCCCCCTGACCGTTCTGTTCTGACTGACAGATTAAATCTGTCAGTGGTGATATTGGATACCGAGGCTTGAGCCTCATTACTCCAAGTTCTCTTGTTGAGTGTATTGTCGCACTCTTTAGGAAGCTTCTTGATCTGTGTTACTTGCCACAGTTGAGTTGGTTTCACAGGTTCAGCGCTGTGATGGGTCGTGGGTAGCGGTCAAATGGGTTTGCAGAGATCGCAGCAAGCTTCTTGATCAGCGGGTTTGAGTTCTGGTCCAGTTCCTTGTAGAATTTCTTGTTGAGCTTCTTTAGATGTTCATCTAACATCTCGATACCCAGTTCCCTATGAAGGTCTGCTATTCTTGTAGGAAGTGGAGCGTTGGACGCAATCCGCAGCGCCTTGTTCTGTAATTTTTGGAGAGATGATCTTTGATGTTGGTGGCAACCACTCCACACCGGGGAGGCGTATGTCATTGTGGGTCTAATGATCGCCTTGATCACATTGACTTTGCTCTTGATGGGCATGGTCCTTGTCTTCAGCAGAGGGTACAGTGCTGCCAGCTTGGTTGTTGCCTTCTGTTGAATCTTCTCAATGTGGTTTCTCCAGCTTAGTTTGCTATCTAGGATTACACCTAGGTAAGAGCTGTTTGGCTCCCATTTGACAGCCTCTCCGTTGAGGGTGATTGGCGGGTGTGCCTTGATCCTCTTTTTGGTAAACAGTGTAGCTGTAGTCTTGCTGGAGTTCAGTCCTACTTGCCAGTCGCTGTACCATGTTGATAGCATGTCTAGTGCTTTCTGGATGTTCTTAGCTACTTCTTTCTCTCTGAAGGACTGGGAGATGACTGCCACATCGTCTGCGTAGAGTGCCAGTTGAGTCTTGTGGAGGTCTGTGGGGATGTCATTCATGAAGAGGTTGAAAAGGAAAGGTCCCAGGACTGATCCCTGTGGCACGCCAGCGCGGATGGGGCGTGTTGTTGAGAGCTCTTCTCGCACAGCCACGTGGAATGTGCGCTCCCGCAAGTAGCTTGCAGTCAGCTTAATCAGGTAGTTTGGGAATTTCAGGTTGATCATTTTGTGCAGTAGTCCTTCATGCCAAACTCTGTCAAACGCTTTGGCCACGTCCAAGAAGACAACTCCAGTTGATTTGTGGATGTTGAACCCATGGCTTATTATGTCAACGACTCGCAGCAGCTGATGGTTGGTTGAGTGGTCCTTCCGGAATCCAAATTGCTCCTTTAGTAGAATGTTTTTACCAGAGGCAAAGTGGCGGAGGCGCGTAAGAATAACTTTCTCCAGGAGTTTCGACAGTCCAGAGAGCAGGCTTATCGGACGGTAGTTTGCAGGATCCCTCCGTGGTTTTCCAGGCTTTGGAAATACAATGACCTTGGCTTCCTTCCAGGATTGAGGAAAGTGCTGGAGCCGCATGCATGCATTGAAGATTTCTGTGAGGCATTCCATGGCTGCCGGCGGAAGCTTCTTGATGGCCAGGTTGGTAATTCCGTCACTTCCTGGTGCTTTGCCATTTGCCAGCTTATCTGCAAGTTGCGTTATCTCAGTCCTGGTGCATCCTTCAAGGGTTTCCGCTTCGGTCTCTGGTAGGTGCTCGGTAAGATGCCTGTTAACTCCTTGCTCAACTTCCCGTGCTATTTTGCTGGCTTGGTTAGGCCTAAAAGTTGTCTCCAGTGTGTCAGCGAGAACCTCTGCCTTGTCCTTGTTGCTACATGCCAGGTGGGTCTGGCCCTGGATAGGTGGATTAGGCTCCTTCTTCCCGGTCAGGCGTCGGGTCATTCTCCAAACAGAGTTGTCGGATTCCTTCAGCTTGGCTGCTGCGGCCTCCCACCTCTCCCCCCGGTGTTGGCTGATTTGCTGTCGCAGTAGTCTGGCAAGTGAGTTGTACTTTACCAGAAGGTCAGGTGTGCGGAACTTCTGCCACTGGCGTCGGGCCCTGTTTTTCTCAGCAATCGCTTGCTTGATCCCGCTCGGTAGGTCGTAGATGGAGCAGCGTTTGGGCATCTGTTTTGGGACGCTGTGCTCTATTGCATGTTGGACTGCGGTAGTAAAGGTGTTAACAGCATCATCAATGTCTCCGTTGGTGTCCAAGGGGCGGGGGTTTGTGATGTTGCTCAACTCTTCTTTGTACAGGCTCCAGTTCGCCCTGGTGAAGTTGTACCTGGGTGTTTGCTGGTGGGTTTCCATCTCGTCGCCAACAGTAATGGTAACTGGGTTGTGGTCTGAGGTCAGTTCCGCCAGGGTTTCCAACTGGACAGAATGTTTCACGTTCTTCAGTAAGACAATGTCCAGGACATCCGGTGTGTGGCTTGCAGTGCCTGGGTAGTGGGTGGGTTCTGTAGGGCCAGCCACTACAAAGTCACTCTCCTTTGAGTAAGCAAGAAGAGCTTGTCCTCTGGAGTTTGCTGTCCTTGAGTTCCAGCACCGGTGTTTGGCATTTAGGTCTCCCCCGATGATGGTTGGGACAGTGGAGTCCAGCAGAGCTTCCAAGTCTCCCAAATGTAGCTTCACCTTAGGGGGGCAGTAGGTGGCAATTAGTCGCAGTGGTCCTGTTGCAGTCTTTACCTGTACTCCAGTGGCTTCAATACTCCGGAGGGGTGGTAGTGCAATCTCATTATGGCTGACCCGTGTGTTAACAATCACAGCCGTCCCACCACCTCTGGCTCCTGTTGCCCGGTCAGTACGGTATACCCTGTGGTTCGCCAGGCTTAGTTTTTGGTTTCCTTGAAGGTGGGTCTCCGAGAGCAGAGCTGCGCATACATTCCTCGATTCCATCAGGTGAAGGAGTTCATCTGTCTTCTTGCTGATACCATTTGCATTCCACATCACGATGACAGAACTGCGTTTAGATGTTGCTGCCATGGTGGTTAGTTTCTGTGCTCCTGAGAAGGGCCGGGATGAGATTCGCTATCATTGTCACAATGGGGTGAATATCCATTCTCGCAATAGCGCTCGCTATTTTAAGGATGATCTCTAGCCAGTTTGTTGGGCTTGCGGTTCCGCCTGCGGGGTCCGGGTTGGCCGCCTCAACGGGGTTGGTGGATGGTGTCCTGAGAGTTTCCGCGTAGGTCTGTCCGTCTGGGTTTTGCATCCTCTGGGTGGATGCCGTGCCTTGGTCTGGGATCAGGTGTTCTGTGGTCCTCTGTCTCTCCGGCGCCAGGCGGGGAAGCTGGTATTGAGTAGTGGGTGTCTTCCTTGGTGCCTGCTCCATCAGGTGGGGTGTCCGCTTTTCCCGTGCCTCTTGCTTTGCTTTTGTGAGGTACGGGCAACCACGGTAGCTTGCCGGGTGTGGGCCTTTGCAGTTTGCACATGTCGCCGGCTCCTTCTTCCTATCTCGTGGGCATTCCTTGGAGTTGTGGTTCTCTCCACAACACACACAGCGTGGCTTCTGGTGGCAGAATGCAGAGGTATGCCCGAGCCGTTGGCAGTTGAAACACATGGTTGGGCCTTTTCTGCCCTTTGGCGCTTCTGTGGTTACCACACAGCTACAGAGCTTGGTAAGATCTGCAGGCTGGCTCTCCGGGGTTTCTGCCAGTGTGACAATAAACAAAGGGAACTTCTTGGTCTTGTCCACCGGGGATGTCAATTGGGCTACGCTCTTGACTGGAAGTCCATGTTCCGCGAGGTCGTGGGAAATCTCCCCCACGGAGGCGTTTGCTGGTAAGCCGCGAATTACAAATTTCTGGGGCTTTAGGCGCGTCAGTGGGAAGGTGTAGTATTCTATGCCCTGCTTTGCAAAGCAGTCCGTTAAGCTCCGGTAGTCGTCCACAGTTGTGGTAGTGATCTTTGCGTGGTTCGCCCGTGGTTTAACTACAAACGGGGAAGTGCAGTGCTCGGTGAGGATGTCGACAAGGTCCTTGTGGGTCTTCATATTCCTAACCATTACCGGTGGTATGCGAATCTTTTTGGGTGGGAGTGCAGTCTCTTCATCGTTGCACCTGGGCCCTGAGCAGTCATCGGCATTAGCAAGTGGCTCGAAGCGGTTTGATGTTTTGATGCCTTGGTCTTTCTTGTGCTTCTGCATCTTTGTCTTTGCTACCGATGGAGGGGAAGAACCATTGGAGCTATCAGAGTTTGCTCGCCCTCTCTTCTTCACTAAAGTGTAGTCCATGTCTTCTGCAGCATCATGTATTGCAGTCTCCATAGGTGGCACATTTGCCTCTGCCATAATAAGGCGCAGACCAGAGCCACGCACCCGCACGGCGGCGGGCACACGGCACAAATCAGAGCCACACGCACGGCGGCGAGCACTCTGCACAAATCAGAGCCACGCACACGGCGGCGAGCACACGGCACAAGTCAGAGCCACGCACCCGCACGGCGGCGAGCACACAGCCCAAATCAGAGCCACGCACCCGCACGGCGGCGGGCACACGGCCCAAAGCACGCAACGCAGGGAGCAAGAGCACACGGCGCAGGGGGGGGCACGGCACCAAGTTCAGGGGGGGCACAGCACAGAGCGCAGGGGGGGCACAGCACAGAGCGCAGGGGGGGCACAGCACAGAGCGCAGGGGGGGCACAGCACAGAGCGCAGGGGGGGCACAGCACAGAGCGCAGGGGGGGCACAGCACAGAGCGCAGGGGGGGCACAGCACAGAGCGCAGGGGGGGCACAGCACAGAGCGCAGGGGGGGCACAGCACAGAGCGCAGGGGGGGGCACAGCACAGAGCGCAGGGGGGAGCAGAGAGCACAGGGGGGCACAGCACAGAGCACAGGGGGGCACAGCACAGAGCACAGGGGGGCACAGCACAGAGCGCGGGGGGGGGCACAACACAGAGCACAGGGGGCGCAGCACAGCGCACAGGGGGGCGCAGCACAGCGCACAGGGGGGGCACAGCACAGAGCGCAGGGGGGGCACAGCACAGAGCGCAGGGGGGGCACAGCACAGAGCGCAGGGGGGGGCACAGCACAGAGCGCAGGGGGGAGCAGAGAGCACAGGGGGGCACAGCACAGAGCACAGGGGGGCACAGCACAGAGCACAGGGGGGCACAGCACAGAGCGCGGGGGGGGGCACAACACAGAGCACAGGGGGGCGCAGCACAGCGCACAGGGGGGGGCACTGAGCACTGGGGGGGGCACAGAGAACAGGGGGGGGCACTGCACTAAACAGGGGGGGGCACAGCACTAGGCAGGGGGGGGGGGGCAAGGCCGGGGGTCACAGCAAGTCACAGCTCTGGGCTCAGTACTGCACCCAGAACTCAGCATACAGTGCAATAAAGCTATAAAGCAAAGCGATGGGCAATGACCCACGTGGCAGCGGCGGCTCTCCCCCACGTGGCAGCAGCGGCTCTCCAAACGGGCCAGTCAATACATCCCCGACTGAAACTCCGGAAAGTGGTGTCGGCGGCGGGCGCTGTGATTGGAAGTGACCCACTCGAGGAGTCATCAGCCTCTCCGGTCAGTTCAATCAATCTCTCACTCTCAATGAATGATACTCTCCTCAATCAATCATCCAATGAACCAATCTGAAAAGTCAATCTGTGTCGACTCCAATGGTAAAATCCCCCAACACACTGACAGAAAGTTATACTGGGGGCGGGGACCTGCCGGGACTTATACAGAGAGCCTGCTGCTCTGTGATTGGTTAGTTATCGGAGTGAGCTTCTTTCTCATTGGGTATAATCACTAAGCCCCGCCCTGACTCTCATCCTCCCGGATCACAAACACTGCTCTGACTTTGTGTTTCTGAGGCTGCAAGAAAAGGGCATTTTATCCCCTAATTATTACTCACATCCCCCCTTCTTGCATGCAATTTATAAGGAATTATATTCTCTTCACTGCTGTATCATTTTTCTGCTGGGAAAGTACAAACACAATTAGGAATAATGGGTGAAAGTTCGGCTCTGTAGCCCGGGATTTGCCAGATTTCATTCATATCTGTCTATTTCTGTCACTTTTACTTTGCTCAGACTAAATGTGCAACCTCCATCCTCATACAGTGACACTAAGGACATATTATTCTACAGTATCAGTTTAAAATAATGTGCATATAAATATATAAACATGGTCTGGGGATTCACTATATATGTACAAGTAGCACAATAATTCCTGAGCAGTGTACATTGCTATTTCATGTTGTTCCATTTCCCCGGTACTAAGCTCTGTATTATTCCATTGTCAGTTATGAATATTGGTTATTAAATGGGAGATTCGAAAAGATTTGTATTCCATCTGTTCTACAAACGAATAGTTTAGAATTCTATGTATGTAACATTATGTTTTCTAAAAACAAAATCATAGTAACATACACATCATGTGAATGACAGTAAATATATTTTAATAATGTAATAATCAAACATCTATTTTGTTTAAGCTTTATAATACAATTGGGAAGTGTTAAAAATATGTTTATTTGTCGGTTACAAAAAATATATATATGTGATATTAATGGAAGATTAGGTTATTTTATTAGTCACCCTGTGTGTTACATAACTATGTAATGTCACTATTAGCACTGTGTATAGGAACTGACATGTTTTGTGACCATTGTCACCAGAGACCAGAACTTTTAACATCTTTACATCAGGATCACTATCACCAGAAAATAATAATAATAATAAAAATAATTGTACGTTCTTGTATAGCGCTGCTACAGTAGTTCTATGTAGCACTTTACAGGGACATTTTGCAGACACAGTCCTTGCCCCGTGGAGCTTACAATCTATTTTGTTGGAGCCAGAGACACAGGGAGATAAAGTGACTTGCCCAAGGTCACAAGTAGTTGACACTCGGAGTTGAACCAGGCTTCAAACTCACTCTCAATGCCAGTGTGTTTTACTCAGTGTTTACTCACTGAGCCACTCCTTCTCCCGAATGACACACTAGATGAATAAACAAAAGTTTATTCTGGCAAGCCAGAAAACACACAACACACATGTGACGATAGGGGTAGCCAGCCTCACATAATAAGGTAAAGCCTGTCTGGCTTCCCCTAACACAATAGGCTTCCCCTGCAATAGGTCCCTCCGGTCAACCCCAAATATCCCGCTGGGAAGGCGCCACCAGGTCTGCGGGAAACCATAGGCTCTAGCCCAGTGAAAGCCGGACCCCAGACTGTATTTCTAGCCCTTTCCTGCTCACCATTTTTTTTCACCATGAGCCTTAATGGTCCCCAGGCCTGAGCCTGGGGTGGGCATGCTTTCCCCCGATGGGGAACAATGACAGCCCTTGTGCTTTCTTCTCCTCCCAGCACAAGACTGACTAAATGTGATACTGTGAGGATTCGCTGTTCTGCTGCTCCTGCCCCTTTAACCCTCACTTGCCCATTGGACTACCATAACACTCAAGAGTGGCAAACTGGGGTGGAACTTACGCACGGTGCGCGGTTTCTGTGCAGTCCCCTTCGGTCTCTGGGCATGGAGCGCATTCTTGCTCCTCCTGTTTTGATGCGCAGCGCGCATGCGTGGTACACGGTCTTCCCAGTGGTCTGTGGTCTCCGCCCCTCTGTCCCGCCCCCATCCTGGCATCACCCCTATGCAGCACTGTTACGCCCCTCACTCCGCCTCTACCTCAGCGGGTCCTGCCTCTGGTACCCGGCCCTGTCCTGATATCACTGTTATGCGGCGCAGTTGCGCCCCTCCTCTATCTCCACGGGTCTCGCCTCTGGTTTCCGCCCTCATGGCGGTGCGGGTGTCGTGGCGCACGATGACAGCGCGTGACCAGGTCACCTACGGGTTTTGCGGGGGGCATGCACACATTCTGACGCGGTAGCTATTGGCTGTGTAATAGGACACACCTGCATGATCCAGCAGCCTATCCTGTCCGCACGTCTGCTTCCTGGTTGCCTCCCATTGGTGGGAGGTCCTATAAATATGCTCTCAGAGCTCCCAGTCATTGCCGAGCATAACCTCTGTTTGTGTGACGCTGCACTCATCACCTAGTTCCTGTCTGCCTGAACCCTGCTGCCTGACCCTGCATGGATACTACTCTGTGATGCTCTCCTGCACTGACCTTGGCTTTGGCAATGACTACTCTACTCTCTCCTGCACTGACCCTGGATTTGGAACCACGGCGACGCCACTCTCTCCTGCACTGACCCTTGCTTGGCTCCACGACTACTCTACGCTCTACAACCCTGACCCTGGCTATGTACCCCAACAATCCACTGCTCTATACTCCAAGATTCGCAAGTACCTCACTTACCCTGTCTTCTGTTACCCTGATCCGGCCTGTACGACTGTCCTATACTCTAGATGTGCCTTCGTGGGTGTGGTTGGCATTCTATACAAATCCCTACCTCAGCCCCACGGTCACGCCTCATTTGTAGTGAGCTACGGGTTACAGATATTCCCATTTGGAAGTCTCTGCAAGGGGCGGGCTCATGGACTGTACCCATCTTGGATAGGCTTACACAGGCCATGAGTCACCACCTTACTTCCTTCACTGGGGGGTCACTGGCTCATAGATTAACCTGTTACTGCTCTGAACATAATAGGGACTTGCATAATAGATACACTATGTGGGAAAGAGAGGTATTATGGGACATACCCTGTTACACTGGATAGGGGTAGTTTGGGCAGTTAACACGCAGGTGGCCCAGCCAGTTACACAAGGAGCACTGGCCCTCGTGGGCAACCTCCATCGGCTCTACTTCAACACCCCAGGTTTTTTACTTCTTCCCCCCTAGTTTGGTGGCCTGGGGAGGGTCAGCTACCTTAGGTCTTTTGACCGCCAGCACTGGAGTAAGGGAAAGGAAACGCTATTCCAACTGTGGCCGTGTGGCCACTGTCACGATGGACGGAACGTATCAACAATTTTATATTTTAGGGAAATAGATTGAGCACACAAGTTGAGCAAAATAAACTGACATTTATTTCCTTAATAGACAGACACACGACAACCTTAGAATATACTTGACAAAACACTTACTGAGGAAGAGCATGGGATAGAATGTCCAGAAGTAAAACAAAGCACCAAAATATTGTCTTTTAAAATGCTGTCCTTTTGCAAGGGGCGTAAATTGCCAGCCCAATAAGACTGTGAGAATTGCAAAGTTCTTTCTGGTCCATTGGGGTTCGTTAGATAACCCCCAGCACTAACGGAATCCTGAAGAAGAGTTATGTCCTTGGTTCTGATGTAATTAACTTGTTGCGTTAGGGAATCGTTGCTGCTGCTCTTATCCGCTTGTAGAAGCAAAGTGGAAATTTGTTCACATTGTAAAAGGGAAACGAAAGACAACGGGGATAGCTTAGGGAGCATGTATATAGGGTCGGCTAGCATATCTATAACATACCCGCCCAATCACCTTCGTGGGAACCTCCATCCCACCAATCTCCATCTTGCCCCCAGTTTGCAGAGTGGGCACTACAGGGATATCCAGTTGATACAGCGCCTGTGCAACTCTGACACCTGGGCTGCTTACCATATGGGTACTCCCCTTTTTACCTGGCTTCTCCCAGGCTAGGAGTTGGACCCAAGGTGTGAACTAGCCCAGCTGACTAACAGGATCTCCTGGTCAGCGAGCATCCCGGCTAATTCACACTTTGCGGCTCTGGGGCTTTCATCCGCAACACTTCCCGAGACCCATAGCCATTTCCCTAAAAGGGGGTCTCTGAAGTTTGCAGAAGGAAGTGCCCCCAGCTCATCGGTGTAAAACATGTGGTTACTGGTTGCATTACAAAGGCAAGTAGAAAAAACCTCATCCTGCCTGTACATTTAAAACTGCAGCCAGAAAGGCACTTTATTAAAAATATATGTTCTATTTGTCCTAAAGTCATCACAGGAGATATCGGCATTCGGCCGTGCCTGGGATGTCTGCTAGAAAGTAGGCAAGCCAGGTGACAGTGCGATGGCTCCCCTTAGACCACCAGCGGGGCTAGGTAAGCCCTTTCAGCACAAGGTTGTTCAGTGGGACGGCGGCATTCACTTTCTGTAGCCCATCGCTGGTAGTTCTGGAGAGCCGGATCCTGCCTGATGTCCTTGGAGAAGCAAGGCAGGGAAGCTCAGTGTAGCAGGCCAGGCTCTGCCCAACGCCCTGGCAGTAGCAATGGGAGAAGGCTTAGTGGAGCAGGGTGATATAGATCTGAAGCTCGCAGCTCCCCAGTGAGAGTGAAAGCAAAGCACGGCTCCCCAGTGAGAGTGAAAGCAAAGCACGGCTGACTACCCCAATACCGTGTGCAATGGCCACCTCTGCCAGGCTTATTGTGCCCAATGTATAGGTTTTTTTCTTTGTGTAACCCTTCCAGAAAAGATCTAATCACTGATGTCTGGAAGTGGAAAACTGTATAAAGTGGGGATAGGGATGTGGTAACTACACATCAACACAAACATTTTATCATGCCGTGATGGTCTTCACCTACCGCTGCCGCCCGCCCACCCCCAGTCTTTACTTCAATCCTCTGCAGATGTGGGACCTGTCCTGTCAAGGCCGCCCGCTTCATCCTCCGCTGACCTGGGACCTCTCCTGAAACCTGGTAAGTGAGAAGTAATGTTCCTTGATTGTAAGTGTCAAATCTATGGTGCGTCTTACAATCACTGGCAGCTTACACAAGAGGAAATACAGTAATACAAATAACACATATAGTCCAGGTCCCCTCTGGACTTCCCCCTTGGTCCCCGGCCCCCTTGGTTCCCCATATTAAGAGATACACCATTGCTTATAGTTTATGTTAATGTTTCTTGTTTATTTATTGTAAGGTCCGGGGGAAACTCTCTCTAAAGGGGCTCCCCCCGTGACTTTACTCACCCCGCTCCAGCTCTGCCTTCTCGCCGCTGCGGGCGGGATCTCCCTTCTCCTCCGCTTCCTGCAGCAGCTACTGATCTCGAGCGTGCGCGCGCACGGCAGAGGACTTTTACGTCCTCCCTCAGGGGGAGTTCCCGCCCCCAGCTGAGGCCGCGCATGCCTCTCCCACGCGGTGCACATGCCTGATGAGCGTGCACCGCTCACAAGCTGCACATCTAGCACAGCTGTGGTGAGTTTCTCCCTACCAATCTCTATCTTTCCTGGGACTGCTCCCTCGTTACTCCCCCTCTCCCTATTGGTCCTTCCTCCTACTTATACCTTGCTCAGCCATTCATTCTTTGGCTGAGCATAGCTTTGTATGACCTGTGTTAACCACGATCGTGCCTGCCTCAGTTCCTGTCTCTTTGTCTCCTTAGTGATCCCTTGCGTACTGAACCGGCCTGGCTGTGGATCCGCTCTGGTCTTCTACCCTTGGTTTGTATCCTGACCTCCTGGACTCCCCGACCCCTTCACCTCGGTTTGCGGATTCCGACCTACCTCCCGGCTCTGGACCCCAGGCTCTCGGTACCACCTATCTTCTGGAACCTCCCTTCTCGTCTGGCGAGTATCTTACTTTATCTTATACTCCCAGACGGTTCCAGACGACTATTTTCCACTTTCCAGGTGTGTGTCCGTAGCTGTGGGTGCAGTTTGTTACCCATCTCACCTCAGTTTCGGGGTCCCTCCTTGTCCGTGGTGAGCTCAGCGTAACATTATGCTCAGCCCCACAGACATGGACCCCGAAGAGGTTGAGCAACCAAGCCCCATGCAGCGACTTCTCCAGCTAGAGGCGCAGCTTGCCTCCATGACACAGGAGCTCTCTAGACTCTCCTCATTGCAGCCTTCCCCAGGCTCCTCTGCCATGGCAACTGTGGCGTTTCCCTCCCCGGTTCTTCCCGTGGCTGTGAATCCTCATCTCCCGGCTCCCAACCGCTATGCAGGGGATCCCCACAAGTGAAGAGGGTTTCTTAATCAGTGCGAGATGCAATTTGAATTATCTCCTTTGCGCTTCCCCACTGCTCGTTCAAAGGTGACCTATATTATGTCTCTCTTGAACGGAAAGGCCCTAGCTTGGGCATCCCCCATCTGGGAGCGGGAGCCTACCATGACGCATGACTATTCTCGCTTTCTTCGAGAATTCAGGCAAGTATTCGATACGCCTGGTCGTCAAATTACGGCAGATTCTTCTCTCTTCCATATTTCGCTACACGCAAAGAAAACCCGCACAGCTAGTGTTAGACCACAGTGAGGTGCTGACTGGATGGAGACGTGATTATATCATATGAAAGAAAAAGGACCCAGTCTTTCAGCACTCAGTCACAAGGATTGTAATGTTGTAAATTTAAAAATATGCTTTATTTATAACCATGAGTAAAAAATAGGGTGTTAAAACGTAATTAAATAGTATTAAACAGCACGTGACTCTATCCTTAATAACCCACCTGCAAGTATGTGGGTGGATATAATAAGATCCCTAATGAATGTTGGGGATCAAACGCTACTGATAGTAGCTACCTAATGATATAGGCAAGAGGAGCCTGTGAGAGCCCACTCAAAGACACTTTCCATATAAGTGTATCCAGGCGTGTGCTACACACTCAATTGATACACTGTGGATAAGTACAGTAATACTGTGTGACGAAATGCGAGCTAAGTTAGACCTATATAATGTCTGTCCCTGATTAAGATATGCACTGGTGACTAAATCCATTCATCAGTGCTATCAGAGCCAGGTCTATGATGAAAACCTGTGTGGCCCACACTGTTGATAATAGGTGCACACTTATTAACACATTGGATAGTAGGATACAGAATAGCATGTCAAAACTGGAGCGTTAGATAAGGTCATCTAAACACCTAAACTGCAGATAGTGTATAGGGTGGAAACACCTGTAAGTAGCAGTGGAAACAGTGGTGTTATACAGGTGTTGTTAACCAAGGTACACCTAAACTAATGTCAATAATATCTGCTGTTGCCGCCCAGTATACGTTATAGTGAGAGCAAAATGCAGACACTTAGCACATATGGACAGTTTACCCTTAAGTGAGCGTAGTAAAGTGTTGCACACAGAGGGTAAATGATGGCATGGAGGCAACCTCCACAGTGTCTGCAGTAGTACAGGAGGGTTCACACTACTCTGTGAGTAATGATGTTGTTAGCTGTGACCCCCTGTGGTACTGCTCAGCATATAGTGGGTTAAGGCAAAATAGAATTGCCAAAATACTCAGCTTGTGACTGAGTGGGGTATAGAGGTGGTTAATGCTGTGGTTGAACAGTAAAACCCATAGACGCACCACCCCCACCCTCTCAATAAACAGCTGGTCTGTCTCTGAAGCCAAGTGAAGGGAACACCGGTCTAACTGGTAGAGGGGCTAATGGTTTAATCACTTCTGAGACAGGCAAGACAGGCAAGTCCTCGAACACATCAGTGCTGATATAACCAAGATCAGCGCTGATGTAGGGGACTGTGCGACTACCAGTTAGACCGGTGTTCCCTTCACTTGGCTTCAGAGACAGACACCAATTGACCCTAGACCAGTCATAGTTCAGGGGCAGGAAGAGTTCGAAATCCAGTCTATTGTGGATTCCAGGAGGACAAGGGTTTCGGTACAATACCTGCTTCGCTGGAAGGGCTTTGGCCCAGAGGAAAGATCTTGGGTACCCTACCATCAAATACATGCCCCCAGACTGCTGAGACTCTTTAACTCCAAATTTCCCCAAAAGCCATATTGGAGTCGTCCTAAGGCCGCTTCTCAAGGGGGGGGGGGGTACTTTAAGGTCCGCGGGAACACCTCTCTATAAAGGGGCTCCCCCCGTGACTTTTCTCACCCCACTCCAGCTCTGCCTTCTCGCCACCGCGGGCGGGATCTCCCTTCTCCTCCGCTTCCCGCGGCGGCTTCTGATCTCGCGCATACGCGCGCACGGCAGAGGACTTTTACGTCCTCCCTCAGGGGGAGTTCCCGCCCCCAGCTGAGGCCGCGCACGCCTCTCCCACGCGGTGCACATGCCTGATGCGCGTGCACCGCTCACAAGCTGCACATCTAGCACAGCTGTGGTGAGTTTCTCCCTACCAATCTCTATCTTTCCTGGGACTGCTCCCTCGTTACTCCCCCTCTCCCTATTGGTCCTTCCTCCTACTTATACCTTGCTCAGCCATTCATTCTTTGGCTGAGCATAGCTTTGTATGACCTGTGTTAACCACGATCGTGCCTGCCTCAGTTCCTGTCTCTTTGTCTCCTTAGTGATCCCTTGCGTACTGAACCGGCCTGGCTGTGGATCCGCTCTGGTCTTCTACCCTTTGTTTGTATCCTGACCTCCTGGACTCCCCGACCCCTTCACCTCGGTTTGCGGATTCCGACCTACCTCCTGGCTCTGGACCCCAGGCTCTCGGTACCACCTATCTTCTGGAACCTCCCTTCTCGTCTGGCGAGTATCTTACTTTATCTTATACTCCCAGACGGTTCCAGACGACTATTTTCCACTTTCCAGGTGTGTGTCCGTAGCTGTGGGTGCAGTTTGTTACCCATCTCACCTCAGTTTCTGGGTCCCTCCTTGTCCGTGGTGAGCTCAGCGTAACATTATGCTCAGCCCCACAGACATGGACCCCGAAGAGGTTGAGCAACCAAGCCCCATGCAGCGACTTCTCCAGCTAGAGGCGCAGCTTGCCTCCATGACACAGGAGCTCTCTAGACTCTCCTCATTGCAGCCTTCCTCAGGCTCCTCTGCCATGGCAACTGTGGCGTTTCCCTCCCCGGTTCTTCCCGTGGCTGTGAATCCTCATCTCCCGGCTCCCAACCGCTATGCAGGGGATCCCCACAAGTGAAGAGGGTTTCTTAATCAGTGCGAGATGCAATTTGAATTATCTCCTTTGCGCTTCCCCACTGCTCGTTCAAAGGTGACCTATATTATGTCTCTCTTGAACGGAAAGGCCCTAGCCTGGGCATCCCCCATCTGGGAGCGGGAGCCTACCATGACGCATGACTATTCTCGCTTTCTTCGAGAATTCAGGCAAGTATTCGATACGCCTGGTCGTCAAATTACGGCAGATTCTTCTCTCTTCCATATTTCGCTACACGCAAAGAAAACCCGCACAGCTAGTGTTAGACCACAGTGAGGTGCTGACTGGATGGAGACGTGATTATATCATATGAAAGAAAAAGGACCCAGTCTTTCAGCACTCAGTCACAAGGATTGTAATGTTGTAAATTTTAAAATATGCTTTATTTATAACCATGAGTAAAAAATAGGGTGTTAAAACGTAATTAAATAGTATTAAACAGCACGTGACTCTATCCTTAATAACCCACCTGCAAGTATGTGGGTGGATATAATAAGATCCCTAATGAATGTTGGGGATCAAACGCTACTGATAGTAGCTACCTAATGATATAGGCAAGAGGAGCCTGTGAGAGCCCACTCAAAGACACTTTCCATATAAGTGTATCCAGGCGTGTGCTACACACTCAATTGATACACTGTGGATAAGTACAGTAATACTGTGTGACGAAATGCGAGCTAAGTTAGACCTATATAATGTCTGTCCCTGATTAAGATATGCACTGGTGACTAAATCCATTCATCAGTGCTATCAGAGCCAGGTCTATGATGAAAACCCGTGTGGCCCACACTGTTGATAATAGGTGCACACTTATTAACACATTGGATAGTAGGATACAGAATAGCATGTCAAAACTGGAGCGTTAGATAAGGTCATCTAAACACCTAAACTGCAGATAGTGTATAGGGTGGAAACACCTGTAAGTAGCAGTGGAAACAGTGGTGTTATACAGGTGTTGTTAACCAAGGTACACCTAAACTAATGTCAATAATTTCTGCTGTTGCCGCCCAGTATACGTTATAGTGAGAGCAAAATGCAGACACTTAGCACATATGGACAGTTTACCCTTAAGTGAGCGTAGTAAAGTGTTGCACACAGAGGGTAAATGATGGCATGGAGGCAACCTCCACAGTGTCTGCAGTAGTACAGGAGGGTTCACACTACTCTGTGAGTAATGATGTTGTTAGCTGTGACCCCCTGTGGTACTGCTCAGCATATAGTGGGTTAAGGCAAAATAGAATTGCCAAAATACTCAGCTTGTGACTGAGTGGGGTATAGAGGTGGTTAATGCTGTGGTTGAACAGTAAAACCCATAGACGCACCACCCCCACCCTCTCAATAAACAGCTGGTCTGTCTCTGAAGCCAAGTGAAGGGAACACCGGTCTAACTGGTAGAGGGGCCAATGGTTTAATCACTTCTGAGACAGGCAAGACAGGCAAGTCCTCGAACACATCAGTGCTGATATAACCAAGATCAGCGCTGATGTAGGGGACTGTGCGACTACCAGTTAGACCGGTGTTCCCTTCACTTGGCTTCAGAGACAGACACCAATTGACCCTAGACCAGTCATAGTTCAGGGGCAGGAAGAGTTCGAAATCCAGTCTATTGTGGATTCCAGGAGGACAAGGGGTTCGGTACAATACCTGCTTCGCTGGAAGGGCTTTGGCCCAGAGGAAAGATCTTGGGTACCCTACCATCAAATACATGCCCCCAGACTGCTGAGACTCTTTAACTCCAAATTTCCCCAAAAGCCATATTGGAGTCGTCCTAAGGCCGCTTCTCAAGGGGGGGGGTACTTTAAGGTCCGCGGGAACACCTCTCTATAAAGGGGCTCCCCCCGTGACTTTTCTCACCCCCACTCCAGCTCTGCCTTCTCGCCACCGCGGGCGGGATCTCCCTTCTCCTCCGCTTCCCGCGGCGGCTTCTGATCTCGCGCATACGCGCGCACGGCAGAGGACTTTTACGTCCTCCCTCAGGGGGAGTTCCCGCCCCCAGCTGAGGCCGCGCACGCCTCTCCCGCGCGGCGCACATGCCTGATGTGTGTGCACCGCTCACAAGCTGCACATCTAGCACAGCTGTGGTGAGTTTCTACCTACCAATCCCTATCTTTCCTGGGACCGCTCCCTCGTTACACCCCCTCTCCCTATTGGTCCTTCCACCTACTTATACCTTGCTCAGCCATTCATTCTTTGGCTGAGCATAGCTTTGTATGACCTGTGTTAACCACGATCGTGCCTGCCTCAGTTCCTGTCTCTTTGTCTCCTCAGTGATCCCTTGCGTACCGAACCGGCCTGGCTGTGGATCCGCTCTGGTCTTCTACCCTTGGTTTGTATCCTGACCTCCTGGACTCCCCGACCCCTTCACCTCGGTTTGCGGATTCCGACCTACCTCCCGGCTCTGGACCCCAGGCTCTCGGTACCACCTATCTTCTGGAACCTCCCTTCTCGTCTGGCGAGTATCTTACTTTATCTTATACTCCCAGACGGTTCCAGATGCCTATTTTCCACTTTCCATGCATGTCCCCGTAGCTGTGGGTGCAGTTTGTTACCCATCTCACCTCAGTTTCGGGGACCCTCCTTGTCCGTGGTGAGCACAGCGTAACATTTATTTAACACAGATATGATCGCACAGATTAATTTACATTAATGTTTTATAAAGTACAAGTAATTTTATTAAAATCTATCCCTATTAAAAATGTATTCTATATTTTATCAGTGAGTAATTATATACATTTTGTTTACCCATTACACCTCTACAAGGGTTCAAAACACAACACAACACACACACCATACAGCAAAGTGGTTAGGGATAAATGCGTGCAACTGCGCGCTGAGAGGCAATTGAACCTGCGGGCTGTAGGGAGCGGGAGCTTGAGCGGGAGGGGGGTGTGTGGTTTGAGCGGAGGGCTCTCTGTGCTGACCCTCCTCCCCCTCCTCCTCCTCCCCCTCCCCCTTACCCCTCCCCAGTCGGTCCGTCCCCACACACACACACACACCATATTTATGTATACAAATATATACACATATATACACACATATATACACACATATATACACACATATATACACACATATATACACACACATATATACACACATATATACACACATATATACACACATATATACACACATATATACACACACATATACACACACATATACACACACATATACACACACATATACACACACATATACACACACATATACACACACATATACACACACATATATACACACACATATACACACACATACACATACACATGCACACACACGCGCACACACACTTCCCCCCACCTTTTGGAGGTGGGAAAGCTGCCTCTAACACTCCTGACCCGGCGCTGATAGACTCACCAGCGCACCACGTGACGCGTCACCGCTCGGGATCGCAATTCTCTTGCTTCCCCAGGCGGCTGACGCGTCACAGCGTGTAGTGAGCCTCGCCGGAAAGAGGCAGCGGGGACAGATGGTCAGGAGGTAAGGGGCTGGTGGTCCGCTCGCGCGGCCGTCCGCAGCGGGTCCTCAGCCTTAGGGCCGTTCTATAGTGGTGGGGGTGCGCACGCACACCAGGGAGCGGGGAGTCGACAGACAGCGGCGAAGAAAAATAATCTTTTTACGCTGCTACTGGCGCTGAATGTATGTATGTGTGTGTGTGTGTGTGTGTGTGTGTGTGTGTGTGTGTGTGTGTGTGTGTGTCTATATGTATGCATGTGTGTGTGTGTGTGTGTGTGTGTATTTGTGTGTGTATTTGTGTGTATATATGTATGCGTGTGTGTGTGTGTGTGTGTGTGTATTTGTGTGTGTATTTGTGTGTGTATTTGTGTGTGTGCACAATGTAATACATTTGTGCACGGCTGCACACACTATATAACAGCCCCTAGGCCGTGCTTATAGTGCCTACGACAGCGACACAACATCTCACAAACACAAAAGCTTTGCCGCCGCCGCGTGCGCTTATAGTGGAAACTTGAAGCCGGCAAATTTGATTTTTCAAGGGCCGTCGTGTCACGTGACGGTCCTTGAACCAATTAAATGCCCGGAATCCCGCGCCGTCGCGGCGAAACATAACTTTCCCTCTCACCCTCCCTATCTCCCTGTCTCTCTCCCTCTTCCCCTGTCTCTCTCCCTCTCCCGCTGTCTCTCTCCCCCTGTCTCTCTCCCTCTCCCCCTGTCTCTCTCGCTCTCCCCCTGTCTCTCTCGCTCTCCCCCTGTCTCTCTCGCTCTCCCCCTGTTTCTCTCCCTCTCCCCCGTCTCTCTCCCTCTCTGCCTGTCTCTCTCCCCCTGTCTCTCTCTCCCTGTCTCTCTCCCCTGTCTCCCTGTCTCTCTCCCCCTCTCTATCTCCCCCCTCTCTCTCTGTCTCTGTCTCTGTCCTTCCCTGTCTCTGTTTCTGCCCCTCCCTGTCTCTGTCTCTGCCCCTCCCTGTCTCTGTCTCTGTCCCTCCCTGTCTCTGTCCCTCCCTGTCTCTGTCCCTCCCTGTCTCTGTCCCTCCCTGTCTCTGTCCCTCTCTGTCTCTGTCCCTCTCTGTCTCTCCCTCTCTGTCTCTCCCTCTCTGTCTCTTCCTCTCTGTCTCACCCTTTCTGTCTCTCCCTCTCTGTCTCTCCCTCATCTTAACTGCCGTATACCTACACCGAAGTAACCTACCCTGCTTTCTTCCAGATCTGACTCAAGTTTCACGCGGGAGACATCGGAAGACAGGTAGGGAACACCTCCCCTCCAGTATAGTACCTTGAGGGACTGTGGATCAGGTAAGATCCCAGCCGGGATTGCTGCTTTAGAAATTGTGAAGAGGGGGCATCCTGACACTGGTTAAGGGGTACAGAAGTCATTCACATCTGGCTTTTTTTTTCGTTCGATTAGTGAGGCCATCCGACACACACTCACGTAACTAGGACTAATGGTAGTAAAGTATAAGTGTAATACGATAAATAAACTGTTAATGTAAAAAAAAAAAATTGTGTCCCGGTTTTTCATTTTCAAAATCTGGTCACCCTATTCACATATATAGGCAGCGGGGACAGATGGGTAGGAGGTAAGGGGCTTGTGGTCCGCGCGCGTGGCCGTCCGCAGCGGGTCCTCAGCCTTAGGGCCGTTCTATAGTGGTGGGGGTGCGCGCGCACGGCAGTTATAGATGGCTTAGGTGAGTCAGCCCTTCTATACAAGGGCCGCGCGCGCACGCCAGGGAGCGGGGAGCCGACAGACAGCGGCGAAAACGGGAAAAATAATCTTTTACGCTGCTACCGGCGCTGAATGTATGTATATGTGTGTATGTGTGTATATATGTATGTATGTATATGTGTGTGTGTGTGTGTGTGTGTGTGTGTGTGTGTGTGCATATATGTATGCATGTGTATGTATATATGTGTGTGTGTATGTGTGTATATATGTATGCATGTGTATGTATATGTGTGTTGTGGGTATGCATATGTATGTATATGTGTGTTGTGGGTATGCATGTGTATGTATATGTGTGTTGTGGGTGTGTATGTATATGTGTGTGTGTGTGTGTGTGTGTGTGTGTGTGTGTGTGTGTGTGTGTATCTGTGTGTGTGCACAAATGTAATAAATAGTGTGTGCAGCCGTGCACAAATGTAACAGCCCTTAGGCCGTGCTTATAGTGCCTGCGACAGCGACACAACATCGCACAAACACAAAAGCATTGCCGCCGCAGCGTGCGCTTATAGTGCACACAACACACAACGGCGACAAAGCGACGGAGCAACGTCGCCGTCGCGAAAACTTGAAGCCGGCAAATTTGATTTTTCAGGGGCCGTCGTGTCACGTGACGATCCATGAACCAATTAAATGCCCGGAATCCCGCGCCGTCGCGGCAAAACATAACTTTCACCGGTGGCGACGGGTGACGTCACCGGTCGTGTCGCCGTCACCATCGGCGGCACTATAACTATAGGCACAGCCTTAGACTTGTGTTATGGCTTTATAGTGATTTCATGTAACTTCATTCCCACGTGACTTCAATTTCGAAGCAGCACTGCCACCCTGTGGAGTAACTGTCAACTTCAGACATTTCTACTGGAGGATTTGTGTTTGCTGAACTTGTTTCCCCGGTCTGCATTTCTTCCCCGTGTCACCTCATGCAGGGTAAATTAGAAATAAAAGCAAATTTATAAAACAGGGGTATTTATATAAAAAAAAATACTGATGAATGTAGTTGATCATACACATCTAAATATTACAAATGAATTACATTTACAGATATATAGATGCAGACACAATATAATTAAATACATGAAATAGATGGCACACAAATGTGTTCGTGTGAGTTGGGCAATACTAGGCAAAGCAAATGTGATCACAGTTTTAATGAGATAAACTTCCAACCAATCCCATTACCACGCGGCCTTTTTTTATAAACAGTAACGGCTTTCACTGAGCCAATCAGACGAAAGACTTTTTCAGCCAATCAAAATCAAGGAACGTCTTCCAGTGCAATTCACTTTCTCCCCACATGGGGTGTCTGTGGTTATCACTCAGGTCCGCTCATACTGCATATAAGCAGCAGCTTTACCGCAATTACCTCATGACTTTACTTTTATTGACAGATTCAAATTGAGTCGAGGAGAATCCAGTCGAGTTCACTTGAGTCTTTTCATTGAGATTCATTCATTCATTGAACTGACCGGAGAGGCTGATGACTCCTCGAGTGGGTCACTTCCCATCACAGCGCCCGCCGCCGACACCACTTTCCAGAGTTTCAGTCGGGGATGTATTGACTGGCCCGTTTGGAGAGCCGCCGCTGCCACGTGGGGGAGAGCCGCCGCTGCCACGTGGGGGAGAGCCGCTGCTGCCACGTGTGGGAGAGCTGCTGCTGCCACGTGGGTCATTGCCCATCGCTTTGCTTTATAGCTTTATTGCACTGTATGCTGAGTTCTGTGTGCAGTACTGAGCCCAGAGCTCCGACTTGCTGTGACCCCCGGCCTTGCCCCCCCCCCCTGCCTAGTGCTGTGCCCCCCCCTGTTTAGTGCAGTGCCCCCCCCTGTGCTCTGTGCCCCCCCCGTGCTCTGTGCCCCCCCCAGTGCTCAGTGCCCCCCCCCTGTGTGCTGTGCTGAGCCCCCCTGTGCTCTGTGCTGTGCCCCCCTGCGCTCTGTGTTGTGCCCCCCTGCGCTCTGTGCTGTGCCCCCCTGCGCTCTGTGCTGTGCCCCCCTGCGCACTGTGCTGTGCCCCCCTGCGCTCTGTGCTGTGCCCCCCTGTGCTCTGTGCTGTGCCCCCCTGCGCTCTGCTGTGCCCCCCTGTGCTCTCTGCTCCCCCCTACGCTCTGTGCTGTGCCCCCCCTGCGCTCTGTGCTGTGCCCCCCCTGCGCTCTGTGCTGTGCCCCCCCTGCGCTCTGTGCTGTGCCCCCCCTGCGCTCTGTGCTGTGCCCCCCCTGAACTTGGTGCCGTGCCCCCCCCCTGCGCCGTGTGCTTTTGCTCCCTGCGTTGCGTGCTTTGGGCCGTGTGCTCACCGCCGTGCGTGTGTGTGGCTCTGATTTGGGCCGTGTGCCCGCCGCCGTGCGGGTGCGTGGCTCTGATTTGGGCTGTGTGCTCGCCGCCGTGCGGGTGCGTGGCTCTGATTTGGGCTGTGTGCTCGCCGCCGTGCGGGTGCGTGGCTCTGACTTGTGCCGTGTGCTCGCCGCCGTGTGCGTGGCTCTGATTTGTGCAGTGTGCTTGCTGCCGTGCGTGTGGCTCTGATTTGTGCCGTGTGCCCGCCGCCGTGCGGGTGCGTGGCTCTGGTCTGCGCCTTATTATGGCAGAGGCAAATGTGCCACCTATGGAGACTGCAATACATGATGCTGCAGAAGACATGGACTACACTTTAGTGAAGAAGAGAGGGCGAGCAAACTCTGATAGCTCCAATGGTTCTTCCCCTCCATCGGTAGCAAAGACAAAGATGCAGAAGCACAAGGAAGACCAAGGCATCAAAACATCAAACCGCTTCGAGCCACTTGCTAATGCCGATGACTGCTCAGGGCCCAGGTGCAACGATGAAGAGACTGCACTCCCACCCAAAAAGATTCGCATACCACCGGTAATGGTTAGGAATATGAAGACCCACAAGGATCTTGTCGACATCCTCACCGAGCACTGCACTTCCCCGTTTGTAGTTAAACCACGGGCGAACCACGCAAAGATCACTACCACAACTGTGGACGACTACCGGAGCTTAACGGACTGCTTTGCAAAGCAGGGCATAGAATACTACACCTTCCCACTGACGCGCCTAAAGCCCCAGAAATTTGTAATTCGCGGCTTACCAGCAAACGCCTCCGTGGGGGATATTTCCCACGACCTCGCGGAACATGGACTTCCAGTCAAGAGCGTAGCCCAATTGACATCCCCGGTGGACAAGACCAAGAAGTTCCCTTTGTTTATTGTCACACTGGCAGAAACCCCGGAGAGCCAGCCTGCAGATCTTACCAAGATTACCAAGCTCTGTAGCTGTGTGGTAACCACAGAAGCGCCAAAGGGCAGAAAAGGCCCAACCATGTGTTTCAACTGCCAACGGCTCGGGCATACCTCTGCATTCTGCCACCAGAAGCCACGCTGTGTGTGTTGTGGAGAGAACCACAACTCCAAGGAATGCCCACGAGATAGGAAGAAGGAGCCGGCGACATGTGCAAACTGCAAAGGCCCACACCCGGCAAGCTACCGTGGTTGCCCGTACCTCACAAAAGCAAAGCAAGAGGAACGGGAAAAGCGGACACCCCACCTGATGGAGCAGGCACCAAGGAAGACACCCACTACTCAATACCAGCTTCCCCGCCTGGCGCCGGAGAGACAGAGGACCACAGAACACCTGATCCCAGACCTAGGCACGGCATCCACCCAGAGGATGCAAAACCCAGACGGACAGACCTACGCGGAAACTCTCAGGACACCATCCACCAACCCCGTTGAGGCGGCCAACCCGGACCCCGCAGGCGGAACCGCAAGCCCAACAAACTGGCTAGAGATCATCCTTAAAATAGCGAGCGCTATTGCGAGAATGGATATTCACCCCATTGTGACAATGATAGCGAATCTCATCCCGGCCCTTCTCAGGAGCACAGAAACTAACCACCATGGCAGCAACATCTAAACGCAGTTCTGTCATCGTGATGTGGAATGCAAATGGTATCAGCAAGAAGACAGATGAACTCCTTCACCTGATGGAATCGAGGAATGTATGCGCAGCTCTGCTCTCG
Source organism: Ascaphus truei (assembly GCF_040206685.1). Taxonomy (NCBI): domain Eukaryota; kingdom Metazoa; phylum Chordata; class Amphibia; order Anura; family Ascaphidae; genus Ascaphus; species Ascaphus truei. The sequence continues at coordinate 98,002 of NW_027457320.1, forward strand.
GAGACCCACCTTCAAGGAAACCAAAAACTAAGCCTGGCGAACCACAGGGTATACCGTACCGACCGGGCAACAGGAGCCAGAGGTGGTGGGACGGCTGTGATTGTTAACACACGGGTCAGCCATAATGAGATTGCACTACCACCCCTCCGGAGTATTGAAGCCACTGGAGTACAGGTAAAGACTGCAACAGGACCACTGCGACTAATTGCCACCTACTGCCCCCCTAAGGTGAAGCTACATTTGGGAGACTTGGAAGCTCTGCTGGACTCCACTGTCCCAACCATCATCGGGGGAGACCTAAATGCCAAACACCGGTGCTGGAACTCAAGGACAGCAAACTCCAGAGGACAAGCTCTTCTTGCTTACTCAAAGGAGAGTGACTTTGTAGTGGCTGGCCCTACAGAACCCACCCACTACCCAGGCACTGCAAGCCACACACCGGATGTCCTGGACATTGTCTTACTGAAGAACGTGAAACATTCTGTCCAGTTGGAAACCCTGGCGGAACTGACCTCAGACCACAACCCAGTTACCATTACTGTTGGCGACGAGATGGAAACCCACCAGCAAACACCCAGGTACAACTTCACCAGGGCGAACTGGAGCCTGTACAAAGAAGAGTTGAGCAACATCACAAACCCCCGCCCCTTGGACACCAACGGAGACATTGATGATGCTGTTAACACCTTTACTACCGCAGTCCAACATGCAATAGAGCACAGCGTCCCGAAACAGATGCCCAAACGCTGCTCCATCTACGACCTACCGAGCGGGATCAAGCAAGCGATTGCTGAGAAAAACAGGGCCCGACGCCAGTGGCAGAAGTTCCGCACACCTGACCTTCTGGTAAAGTACAACTCACTTGCCAGACTACTGCGACAGCAAATCAGCCAACACCGGGGGGAGAGGTGGGAGGCCGCAGCAGCCAAGCTGAAGGAATCCGACAACTCTGTTTGTAGAATGACCCGACGCCTGACCGGGAAGAAGGAGCCTAATCCACCGATCCAGGGCCAGACCCACCTGGCATGTAGCAACAAGGACAAGGCAGAGGTTCTCGCTGACACACTGGAGACAACTTTTAGGCCTAACCAAGCCAGCAAAATAGCACGGGAAGTTGAGCAAGGAGTTAACAGGCATCTTACCGAGCACCTACCAGAGACCGAAGCGGAAACCCTTGAAGGATGCACCAGGACCGAGATAACGCAACTTGCAGAAAAGCTGGCAAATGGCAAAGCACCAGGAAGTGACGGAATTACCAACCTGGCCATCAAGAAGCTTCCGCCGGCAGCCATGGAATGCCTCACAGAAATCTTCAATGCATGCATGCGGCTCCAGCACTTTCCTCAATCCTGGAAGGAAGCCAAGGTCATTGTATTTCCAAAGCCTGGACAACCACGGAGGGATCCTGCAAACTACCGTCCGATAAGCCTGCTCTCTGGACTGTCGAAACTCCTGGAGAAAGTTATTCTTACGCGCCTCCGCCACTTTGCCTCTGGTAAAAACATTCTACTAAAGGAGCAATTTGGATTCCGGAAGGACCACTCAACCAACCATCAGCTGCTGCGAGTCGTTGACATAATAAGCCATGGATTCAACATCCACAAATCAACTGGAGTTGTCTTCTTGGACGTGGCCAAAGCGTTTGACAGAGTTTGGCATGAAGGACTACTGCACAAAATGATCAACCTGAAATTCCCAAACTACCTGATTAAGCTGACTGCAAGCTACTTGCGGGAGCGCACATTCCACGTGGCTGTGCGGGAAGAGCTCTCAACAACACGCCCCATCCGCGCTGGCGTGCCACAGGGATCAGTCCTGGGACCTTTCCTTTTCAACCTCTTCATGAATGACATCCCCACAGACCTCCACAAGACTCAACTGGCACTCTACGCAGACGATGTGGCAGTCATCTCCCAGTCCTTCAGAGAGAAAGAAGTAGCTAAGAACATCCAGAAAGCACTAGACATGCTATCAACATGGTACAGCGACTGGCAAGTAGGACTGAACTCCAGCAAGACTACAGCTACACTGTTTACCAAAAAGAGGATCAAGGCACACCCGCCAATCACCCTCAACGGAGAGGCTGTCAAATGGGAGCCAAACAGCTCTTACCTAGGTGTAATCCTAGATAGCAAACTAAGCTGGAGAAACCACATTGAGAAGATTCAACAGAAGGCAACAACCAAGCTGGCAGCACTGTACCCTCTGCTGAAGACAAGGACCATGCCCATCAAGAGCAAAGTCAATGTGATCAAGGCGATCATTAGACCCACAATGACATACGCCTCCCCGGTGTGGAGTGGTTGCCACCAACATCAAAGATCATCTCTCCAAAAATTACAGAACAAGGCGCTGCGGATTGCGTCCAACGCTCCACTTCCTACAAGAATAGCAGACCTTCATAGGGAACTGGGTATCGAGATGTTAGATGAACATCTAAAGAAGCTCAACAAGAAATTCTACAAGGAACTGGACCAGAACTCAAACCCGCTGATCAAGAAGCTTGCTGCGATCTCTGCAAACCCATTTGACCGCTACCCACGACCCATCACAGCGCTGAACCTGTGAAACCAACTCAACTGTGGCAAGTAACACAGATCAAGAAGCTTCCTAAAGAGTGCGACAATACACTCAACAAGAGAACTTGGAGTAATGAGGCTCAAGCCTCGGTATCCAATATCACCACTGACAGATTTAATCTGTCAGTCAGAACAGAACGGTCAGTCAGTCAATTACCTCATTCGCTTCTTGTTTTGACGTTTTGCAGAATGACTGGTCGCGGCAAAGGAGGAAAAGGGCTCGGGAAAGGAGGTGCCAAGAGGCACAGGAAGGTTCTTCGTGACAACATCCAAGGCATAACCAAGCCTGCTATCCGCCGCCTGGCTCGCAGAGGAGGAGTGAAGCGCATCTCCGGTCTCATCTATGAAGAGACCCGTGGGGTGCTCAAGGTTTTCCTGGAGAATGTGATCCGGGACGCGGTCACCTACACCGAGCACGCTAAGAGGAAGACAGTCACCGCTATGGACGTGGTGTATGCTCTCAAGCGCCAGGGCCGCACTCTCTATGGATTCGGAGACTAAACGGTGACACTTCTTACCAACTGATGATACGGAATTCACATTCATTTAACCCAAAGGCACTTTTAAGGGCCACCCACATTCTCCTGTATAGAGCTCTGGTTACACCGCCATCTTATTCTTACCCGTTTTCATGTTGCTGTCTCTGACGGACTCAATATTTCATATTGGAAACGGGTTAGAGAAATACAATTCACTACAAAACCACCAGTATGTGATAGCATTTTGTTAGAGCGCTTTATCTATGATTCTTTTCTATGAATTGACATGTACACTCGTGAGTTATATAAACTTTGCTATTCTCCCTTCATGCTATTAACTGCTCATTCATAAAGCAAACCACATATTGGTTTCACTTTTTGATATAACTTCTCTGAATTAGAAGTGCCTGCACTTGACAGATTTAAATACGTGATTTTAATTGCTCGATCCATATACACATTTTTTTACATTACACATTGGTACAATCTGCAAAAGAAAATGTATATGATAAATGCCTTATCTGTATTGATTTTAACCGCTATGAAAACAATTACATTTTTATAGACTTGTATAAAACAATGACAATCTTTGAGCATTCATTCATTATTATTTTGCTGTCTTTTCTGCTCTTAAAACAAAATCCCCAATGCAAATGCTTCATAAAATAGTCACTCCTTTTATATTCCATTAAATAGTCCCATATATTGGGCATCATGTATCAGCTTTTGATAAGAAAAAAATGCAATCGGATTTTCTTTAGCACTTTATGTGACATTTATGATAATTTGTCACAACTGTAAATCTCATACATATTGATCACGTTTTTTGGTTTTATGATCATAAATACAACCCCGCATTTCATGTGTAAAACACTCGGTTTGGGGATCTCGGAACAATTATACAGAGAAGGTAAAAAGGCGCCAAAGCTTTACTATCTGTCATTCAAACAAAGACCACACGGTGGCAGTATTGTTTTGGAAATGATCTGGATTCTGGAGACCTGGATTTTTCACAATGATCTGAATCAAAGGTTTCACCTCCAGATATTTGTGTTAAATACGTTTTGCGGATTCCCTTTAATATAATTAGTGAATTAAGTTTAAAATCAACAGGACTCTAGCATCACTTCTTAAATCGCACAAATATGTGTACTGATGTGGGGGCTGAAACTGCCAAAGATGCCACATTTCCCACACAATCTATACAGGGAAAACGCAGCAGCACCAAAATAAAGGCAGCAAAACACACACACGTGTGTAACTCACATTAACATGAAACACTTGGGGTCTTACTTACTTTTGTGAACAATGTTTCTAAATCAATCTGTTCTATTAATTCAATGATCCTTTGTTTTTTTTATTTCAGTCACACTTTATCTCAAAGATTATCACGGAGACCAGAACGTAACCCCGGGATCAAGGCACCAGAACGGACAAAGCGTTTCAATAAAGAGAATTTATTCTGGCCGTATCCAGCCCAGCACAAACTCACAAACCCCTTACACTCCCCAAAACAGGGAATACAGGGGATTCTAGGTGCCAGGCGCCACTTCCAAGGCTCCCCAGGGTTTGCTCCCACTCCTGTGGGGTTTGAGACTGCAGCGCTTTCAAACCTGTTTGCTTTCTGAGACTCTGTCCCGCAGCACGGAACCGGTTTCACATCTCCCGCTGGATGAAGCTCCCAGCGCCGTATGAAGGTGTCTCTGGCGCAGCCTTGGGGCGCACCGCTTAGTTCCCTGCACGCTGGGATCACACTGACCCTGAGCGCTGCTGGGTTCCCCTTACATAGAGTCCCCGCTGCTATAGGAAATCGCTGTAGATGGAGCCGCGACCATCATGTGTGGATACTGCATGGGAGACAACACGTGAGGTCACATCTGCATTGGCCAATCATGGCTGGGCGCGGGGTGGGTGAGAGTTAAAGGGCTTTTGGAGAAATATGAACGTCCCTGTGGGAGCAGCGCCTGTCAGTGGGAGCGGCGCCTGTCAGTGGGAGCGGCGCCTGTCAGTGGGAGCGGCGCCTGTATCATGAGCATCAGCGATATCTCGGGATACAGCGCAATGCTGCACTTTTAGGGTGTTTGATCGTCAGCCCGATCTCTTCCCCAGCCACTCTCCCTTTGTTCCTGCCCCTCTCCTCCCCCTCCACTCCAAGCAATAGCAGTTCTCCGGACATGTGGGCTGCTCAGTGGGATTCTCAGCCCAATGTACAGAGACCTTGGCTATGCTTTATATATGCACACACAGTGTATACTTTGGTACAGTTTACAACACGAGAGTAAACAATTACAGTTACAGGGTATGGAAGGGGTTGCATGGCACATTAAACTGGGGCAGCTCTAGGGTCTGGTGACCAGATGAGCCCCAGGAAAGGACAGGTAGGTGGGAGGGACGGAGTCCAGAATAATACAGGTTAAGCCTGGTCCCAGGGGTGTGTACTGAGGTCTGGGGAACTGTGATTGTTTCCACACACATCAGGCACTGTGATGGGTCACCACCCTATCTCCATGATTTGCTATGGACACAGGAATCTAGAAACGGGGTGGCAGATATCAATTCCACAGATCTTTTCTGGACTGGCATGGAGATGGACTAAATGGTATTCTCTGAAGTCATGCCAGAGACACCCAAGACAAGGCTGTGTGCTTTTCTGAAGCAGAAGATTTAAACTTGCCTGCTTGCAACTTGTTTTCAGCACTGCCGGAATTCCTGATCCTCTACAAGAGTGGAAGCTGCTCCGGGTAAGCCATTTCTGTGGCACTGGGCACCTAGGACTGCTAGGATTCCCCCTGTATTCCCTGGTTGGTGCGAGTATAGCTCTGTTAGGAGATTCTGTGCTGTGTCTGATGGCTACTGCTGAAATAAACACCTCTTTATTTGATCGCTGTGTCCTGTCTGGCACGTGATCCAGTGAAAGAGTCCTGGTCTGCTGTGGCAACTATTGTTAGTAAGCAATATGTAACGAGAACTATGCTCCCCTCCTTACTATCCGGCGTGACCTGTTTCATATATTGTTCTCATTCTTGCTCGCCCAATGATCAAAACACATTGTTCCCTCCCTCAGTGCCTTGTTTTGATTGTCCACTTCTCAAGTGTTTCAAGATTTACCTAATTCTTGTTGTAATAGTTTGTGGGTTGCTCCCTTCCCCAGTGTTCCCACTCTGTATTATTTCCGGCTTCTACTGCCATGGCATTCCTAATGCTTGGTTTCAAGTACTAAGCAATGTAGTGTCCCTCAATTATTCCTAATCTATTGTAGTGAGGAGATTGGCCCCTTCCCCTTTGTTTCCTAATCAGATTGTTCCCTTTCAAAGTGTTCATAATCCATTGTTCCCCAGTGATTTCCTAACTCATTGTTTCCATCCACAATGCTTCCAAAATCTGATTGTCCCCTTCCCAGTGCTCTCAAAATTTACAACTCCTCTCGCAAATACTAACGCATGACTGTCCTTATTAAAATGATTCTCCCATGCCGCTCTCACCCCCAACCCACCCCTCCCCTACCCACCTTCCCCTCCTTCTCCAATTCCGCACACACATCGGAAGACAAGGCTAAGGCCTAGCTGTCCAGAAATCTCATCTACCAGGCCTCCCCGGTGTAAGTCATTTCGGATGAAACCATAGAGTCTAAAGGGTCTCCACCCAGCCCGCCTTCACTGGAGACCGTTTTCGGACCAGCCCCCAAGGGTCTTAAACCCCACTAACCGGTCCTTTACTAAAGACCGGTTCAACACCTTTTAGACCCCATTAGGGTCGACTTTCCTTTCTTTTTCTAGCCGCTGTTACTGTCCCAGCGGCCCCTTACCCAACCCTCCCCCTCTGCCCATTTTGGCTGTTTCTCTCCAGCACTAGTCCAAGGACAACACACGCGGTACCCTCTGGGAGGTCATTATGTCTCACCAAAAAGCACTAAAAATTGTCTCCCTAAATGTGAAGGGCCTACACAACAATAGAAAGTGACGCCTGGCCCTCCAGGAGATAAAGAATACAGTGGGAGATGTTGTTTTCCTCCAGGAGACGCACTTCACGTCTCAAGAACCGCCTAAAATATTTCAACACGCGTTCCCATTGAGCTATTTCTCATCATTCAGCAGCAAACGCAGAGGGGTTGCCATTCTGATCCGTCAGGGCACCCCATTTAATTTAACAAAAATTCAGGCAGATCCAGAGGGGAGATTTATTGTGGTCTACGGCTCACTTTCAGGCACGACAATCGCCCTTTTTAACCTATATGCCCCGAACGAGAACCAGACAGAATTTCTGAAGAAGGTTCTGGAAGAAATTGACCCACAGTACCTATCCTCGCTACTTATTGCAGGTGATCTTAATATGGCTCTCAACCCAAAAGAAGACAAATCGAGCCACCCAGGACAACAACACTCCACTCAGTCACAAAGACTGGGGAAAAAATTCAAGGACATTGTTGGGTACTTTTCTCTGGTGGACATTTGGAGAACACAACATCAGGGGCAAAGGGATTATACCTTTTACTCGGCTCCTCACCAGTCTTATTCCCGTATTGACTACTTTCTTGCTACCAAGAACATCCTAGAGGCCACCACAGACTCAGGCATCGGCCCAATTACGTGGTCAGATTATGCCCCTATCACCATGACCCTATCCATTCCATTTGGGAAAATTATCTCATATAGCTGGAAACTAAACGATTCCCTACTGAACCACTCCGGGACAGTGCTGGAACTCAAAAAATCCCTCAGGGAATACTTTAGAATAAACAAAGGCTCTGTATCTTCACCAGCAAGCCTGTGGGAAGCCCATAAGGCGACAATCCGAGGAAATCTTATCTCGATTGCCTCCCACCGGAAAAAAACTAAACTCAAATTAACTAAAGAGCTTACAGACAAAATAATCAATTTAGAGCAGCAGCATAAAAATAACCCCTCCCGGAGAATTTACAAACAATTGACAACTGCTCGAAACGATTTAAGAATAACCCAATTGGAAAATGTAGAAAAAGCTCTTAGATGGACGGGTCAGAGGTACTATGATAAAGGGAACAAGGCCGATAGACTTCTCGCTAATAAGTTACGAGGAATACAGAAAAAGTCACAAATAACGGCGATCAGGAATAACTCTGGTGAACTCCAATACAACGAGAGAAATAAATAGCAGAGGAATTCTCCAAATTCTACACCAAATGATATAACTTAAGGACCCACTCTGCTAATTCTAGTATAACGAACTCGGCATTAGCCGCTGATTACCTATCCGATTGCAATCTTCCATCACTAACAGAGGAAGAAAATACTTATCTAAATGCAAAAATTACGCTGGACGAATTAGAAGTGGCCGTTAGGGCCTCAAAGATCTCCAAGGCGCCGGGCCCTGATGGTTTCACAAATACATACTACAAGAAATTTTTCCCCATCTTGTCCAAACACCTATTGAGCTTGTTCAACTCATTCTTAGAAGGGAGTCCTATCCCATTCACAATGTCGTCCGCAAATCTGGCGATAATACTTAAAGAAGGGAAGGACCCCACCCAATGTGGCAGTTACAGACCAATCTCATTGTTGAACAACGACCTTAAACTATATAGTAAAATTTTGGCGAACAGACTTAACCCTATCCTCCCGAGACTAATACACAAGGACCAGGTCGGGTTTGTCCTGGGCCGACAGGCCTCAGACAATACACGTAAAATAATTAACTTAGTAGACCATGCCCACCTTTCAGGCTCAAAGGCGATGCTATTAAGCCTAGACGCAGAGAAGGCATTTGACAGGATTGACTGGCTATTTCTAGACCAAACACTGATAAAATTTGGTTTCGGAGACTCGTTCTTAAAGGGTGTTCAAGCACTTTATCAGAACCCTTCTGCCTCAGTACGACTCTCGGGCGGAGGCCTTGAACGATTCCAAATCAAAAATGGTACCCGACAAGGATGCCCCCTATCCCCCCTCCTCTTCGCCCTCACGATTGAACCACTGGCGTCTAAAATAAGACAAACCCGAACATCCAGGGAATCCCTATCGATAAAGCGCAATACAAAATTTCCCTATTCGCTGATGACATCATTCTTACTTTGACTAAACCCCTAACTTCCCTCCCTAACTTTCAGAAGAAACTGACGGAGTTTGGTAAAGTATCAGGATACAAAATAAACAGCGACAAATCAGAGGCTCTAAATCTTAGTCTCCCAGATCCCGAAGTCAAACTCCTCAAAACTAACTTTAACTACAGATGGTGCCCTTCATACATTAAATATCTGGGAATTAATGTGTCAAGGCACTACCGGGATTTATACCGGGATAACTACCCGAAGTTATGGGACAAGATCAAAAAGGATCTAGATCAGTGGGAAGGTTACCAGATATCGTGGTTCGGTAGAATGATATCTACTAAGATGAATATACTCCCAAGAATGTTATACCTTTTCCAAACACTCCCGACCCACGTTCCGGGCGCTGATCTAAAACATATTCAGAACAGATTGTTCCACTTCATTTGGCAGGGCAAGAGATCCAGAGTCGCCAGATCGGTCCTGCTGGCAGCAAGATCTAGGGGAGGACTGGGAGTATCAGACCTACACAGATATTACTTAGCTGCACAGCTCAAGCAGGTAGTAATGTGGAACTCGGACCCGACCCGTTGTAGTTGGGTAGAGATAGAGACTCGATGTGCCAAAATGCCTTCTCTGCAAGCCTGCCTCTGGAGCCTGGACAGAGGAGAGGGGCATACACACAATCTTAAACTACAGGCCTCACGTTTCACGTGGGACTTCTGGATAAGATGTAAATACAAATATGGCCTTACCACCAAAAGTTCCCAATTGACCCCCATCTTTAACAATCCGAAGTTCCCCGCCGGGATGTGGATCTAAACTGTTCGATCAATTCAACACATGGGGTATAGAGGCGATTGCGGACCTACTGAGCCTAGGGAGGCTTCTGAGCTACCAAGAATTGAGGACCAAATATAAAATTAGAGAATTGGACACATTTAAATACCTCCAAATCAGAAACTTTATTAGAACAACATGCCCTCTCCCAGAATACCCCACTCTCACAACGTTTGAACAACTTTGCGAGACAAAGACCCACCAGAAAGGTCTAATCTCTGACATATATGGTGCTCTAGAGCGCTCCTCGACCCCCAAAGAGCATGATTATATGCTCAAATGGGCAGCAGACCTGAATATAAATATAGACAGAGAGACTTGGGAAGAAATCTGGCAGGCAGCCTCAGAGACCTCCCTATGCACTACAATAAAGGAAAACATTTATAAAATTATGTTTGGCTGGTATCTTACCCCAGCACGATTAAACCAGATCTACCCTCTGGCATCAGACCTATGTTGGAGAGGCTGTGGTCATAGAGGGGACATGGCCCACATCTGGTGGACCTGTCCAGAAATTGTGAAGTACTGGGCTAAGGTCCAAATTTTGATAAAAGTGGTCACTGACCTGGAATTACCTATCGAACCACTGACCTACCTGTTGGCCGCACCAATGACTGACATAGTCCGGCCAACCAGTAAATTAATATCCTTCATTCTTACCGCGGCAAGATGCTGTATTGCGGCCTCCTGGAGGAAAACAACCACGCCGGCACTGGGAACGTTCAAAAAAAGAGTCGGCGAGGTGATGATCATGGAAAGGCTTACCGCTATCGTGAGACAAAAACTCCCCGCCTACGAGGACATCTGGGAACCGTGGATTTCCTGCAAAAGGTTCAGACAACCAGCTCAAACGTGACAGAGGTCTACCCCCTCCCCAGAAGTGAACTAAAACTACCTGCGAGACCACATCCCCAACAGCCAGATGGGACTCCCAACCCCCTCCGACCCCTCCCCCCTCTCTCCCCCCCCCTCACCCTTCCAGTCCCCCCCCCCTGCCTTCCCTCTCTGAAGGCACTCCCCCCTCTTTACTGACAACTGAGGTTGTCAATCTGTTTCCCCCCCAAAAAATTGTCGATTTAAAAATGTTAGGCTATATCGCTTATTGTACCTGCATACATATCTAAATGCCTAATAAAATTATTTGAAAAAAAAAAATGATTCTCCCATTAACTGTACCTGTTAAACCCTACATAGATTGCTCCATTATTAACTGACACCTCCATTAATTATCCCCACTAAAATTACCACTTACCCTTGATGAACTACCACTGTTCAACCCAACCTCACAAACCATAATCAGTCCATCACCAACTATCCTCTCCTCCGCCTCATCCTATCACAGCCTCACATAATAAAGGGGAAGCTCGGCTCGCTGCCCCAAAACTGTGTGTAATGGCTGCCTCTGTGAGACTCATTTGGCCTGTTTATAATGTATTGAGTGGTAACTTCTTCCAGAAAAGAGCTAATCACTGTGTGATCCCGGGGGATGTGTGTAAAGGTTCTGGTCTCCTGTGACAGGTTTTTTATCTGGTGGATAGTAATGGACATCACTTGGCCCAGTTCTGAATCTCTTGCGGGACTTTCATTTCTGAGTAGTTCGTGATATCAAGACCGCAGGACCGATAGTTCCACACATAATGAGCATAGTCCAGTGCACCTCTCACCGGAGTTATATTGTGCCCAGTTTAGGGCTCTGGACAAAGGATGCGGGGCACCTACATGGAGTTCAACTCCTGGCTAGACCTTCACAGCCCACGGTGAGTAGCCAGATGCAGAGTCACCTCGCTCCTAGACAGGATGGACATCGTCATCCGTGAACAGTTTTTGCCCAAATGTGTACCGGAGGTGCGGGAGTGGGTCATAGAGCATAAGCCGAGAATGCACCAGACGACCGCCATGATGGCAGATGATTTTGTGACCATGCGGCCACAGTTGGAGAAGTGGGTCCTGACCCCCGATCCAGTGCCAGCGACAACACCACCTAACGTAGCTGACCCTCCCAAGGCCACTAAGCTGGGATGGAACAAGTGGAGTGCCGGAGGTGCTGCAGCTAAAGCCTGTACAGTTTGCCCATGAGCGCCGGTTCTACCAGTGCAATTGGCTAGGCCATCTGCGGGTGGACTGCCCCAACCCACCCTGCTCCAGTAACCCCAATATGGGGCAATGCTCACAAGCAGCGAGACCAATCCACTACGTGAGATTGGCCCCAAAAGCATAGCAAGTGGAGGCCGTGCAGAGTGTGCAGCAGCAGACCTAGCAGCAGCAGTCAACGATGCAGAAGTGGATCTGGAGGGACATGGAATCACAGCCATCGGGCTGGAATCCAATGATGTCCGCCAACAATATTTGTGCCCGGTTACCATAGGCCATCTCCGGGTGGCCGGCCTGATGGACACCGGTGTTACGGTAATCTGGTGCAACCTGATATGGTCAGCCCAGAGAAACTTCTCCAAGGCACGGGGATGCCGGTGAGAATGCTGGACAGAGCCCCCAAGTTATTGCAAGTTGTCCGGGTGTTACTTGATCAGGGCACTAGTAGAGGAGTCTGGGATGTCACAGTGTAACCCGGCTTGGACACCAACATCCTGCTGGGCAATGACTTCGGGCACTTTATTTGCTCCTACTCTGAGGAGAATGCACCAGTGGCTGCGGTCACCCGAGCAAAGGTCAGGCAGTTGCCCAGGTGGAAGTGCCTTTGGCATTGCCGCACACCACCCCAATTATCTCTCCCCAGCTTTTGGAGCCAAAGAGAGCTGAAGTCCCGGTGGACACCAAGCATGTAAGCCAGAACAAGCCAGACATTTGTCCCGAACCCTGTCCCAACATTTCCTCTGACTGTTTGACAGGGCCAACCTACCAGAACTGAGCTAGGAGTTCATGGACATTGTGTGATCGGACCCCAAACAGGAGGATATGATACTTGGGAGACCGAGTCTGACTCCAAGGGTGTGTCCCATCGGTTCCATTGGCACCACAGTTTCTCATAACAGGAATCCAAGAGTGCTCTGATCAGATCAGGGACATTAAGGCGACAGATAGTTGTTACTCATGAGTATAGGGCACAGTTGATGCAGATATCCCATGTGATCCTGCTGGTAGGGGCATCAGATAGTCACTCATACTAGAGCCCGGCTACTACAGACTTTCTACTCACCGGCGTCATGACAGGAGGTATTGGTGTTCTGCCATAACTGTAATCCCTGCCACCTAGTGGGCAAGTCGAGTGACCACACAAAGGCTCCCCTGAGACCGCTACCGGTGATCGGTGATCGGTGAGTCCTTCCAGCGTCTAGCTGTAAATAAAGTGGATCCGCACATGATCCCAGTTGCTCTGTCCTTGATTGAAGCACGTCAATTGGCAGAGTCTTTGATTGAGATATTCACTAGGGTAGGTTTCCCAAGTGAGATCCTGGCTGATCCGGGGGCACAGTGCATGTCCGAACTGCTCCAATGTCTCTTGGCAATGTGCGATCAAATCTCTCTGTACAACCCCCTACCATCCCCAAACGAATGGATTATGTGAGCGGTTCAATGGGACCTTAATGTCAATGTTGCAAGCATTTGTGGAAGCTGAAAGGGTGAGACTGACAAGCTCACTTACATCACCTGCTATTCGCGTATCTAGAGGTGCCAAAGGAGTTTACCATCCGTTCCCCCTTCAAACTCCTCTATGGGTGCCATGTCCGTGGACCACTCAATCTGTTTCATAAGGGCTGGGAGGGGGAGATACTTATGCTTTGGTGCTACATTACGTGGTGGGGCTCAGGGACCAGATAGAGGAACACATGGGGTTGGCACAGGCTAAACTTGAGGCAGCTCAGATCAGGCAATAGCGCTGGTATGATAGGAGTTTCCGTAGTAGAGAATTAATCCCAGGGCAGCAGGTGCTTGTTCTGAAGCCCACTTGGCAGAACAAGCTACTTGCCGCCTGGGCGGGCCCGTACACGGTTCACCGGCGGGTGCATGAGTGTAATTATGTGGTAAACCAGGATCCAGAGGCAGGTAGGCACATAACATACCATATCAATATGCTAAAGGAGTATCACAAGAGCGGGTCGGAGGTGTTTGCTATTTGTAGCCCGCTTCTGGGTGATCCGGCAAGCCAGGCTCTGCCTGATCTCCTGGGAGAAACCCGGCAGGGAGGCTTAGTGGAGCAGGTGGAGATGGGTCCCCAACTCGCGGTTCCCAAGCTGGTGCGAGAGATGCTAGAGCAGTACCAGGTAATGTTTACAGATAATCAGGGCATTACCCATCTAACCGATCACCCGGTCAACACCGGGGATCATTGGCCACTCCTCAAGAAGTGTAATGGATCTCTGCGGAGGTTAAGTGGAGCATTAAGGGGGAGGTTGAGGAGATGATGGCATTAGGGGTAATTTCTCGTGCTCAGTGTCCTTGGGCTTCCCCGGTATTCGTGGTGCCAAGGAGGGTGGGACCACTTGGTTCTGTGTAAAATAACGTCAGCTTAATACTCAGACCGTGGCAAATGCCTATCCTTTGTCCCACATGGATGAGCTCTTAGATGAGCTCATCGGGGCCAGGTATCTGGCCACCATGAATCTGTACAGATTCCATTGACCCAGCAGGCGTAGGAAAGGTCGGCTTTCAACATCCTTGGCTTGTAAGAATTTTTGGTCATGTCATTTGCGATGAAGAAAACGCCGGCCATGTTCTAGCGCCTTGTCAACCGGTTGCTGGAAGGGATTAAGGGCTATGTTAGGGCTTATCTGGACGACTTAACCATTTGTATTAATGACTGGGACACTCATCTGGTTAATGTAGCAGCAGTCCTAGATAGGATCAGGGAGGCTGGCCTGACACTAAAGCCATCCAAGTGCCAAGTCGGCATGGTGGGGTTATTGTACCGCAGCTACCGGGTAGGCCGGGGACATCTCAAGCCTGAGCCCACGAAAGTTGTGTCAATAGTGGACTGGCCAGTCCCCCACACTATAAAGCAGGTAATCACTTTTATAAGTACCACCTGCTACTATAGAGTGTTTTTGCCCCAGTATAGTGCCCTGGCTCAAGCCATGACTGATTTAACAAAGAAGATGCTGTTGGTGCTAGTTGCCTGGTCTCCTGAGTGTGGGCAGCGTTACAGGCTTTCAAAGATGCTCTAGCCAGTGCTCTGATCCTGGTGGTCCTCGATAACATCAAGCGATTCTTGGTGCAAAGGACGCGTAGGGTGGATTATTCTCTGGCAGAGACATTTTGGCTTCCTTCCCTGTTAGCCCTTCCACCTCCCTCCGTGGCCTTGGCTGTCTGAGCCCTTAGCACTTGCGTGCGTCCCTCCCCTGTTCCGGCTCACAGCGGTGACGTCATTGACTATCGCGAGACCTCTGGTCTGCGTGACTGTCCCAGTGAGTCCTTCGGCGGCACTGAGTTTGGGCGGCTTTCTACCCAAGAGCTGACCCGCGTTTGAGGACAGTTGTGGCGGCTGGTGGCGTGGAGCCACAGGAGTTGTGCTTACCAGCGGTGCAGAGTCTCTAGGCGGTCCAGCTGTATCATCCTCCCTCCAGGCCCCGGAGTGTTAAGTGTGATTGAGCTACAGGCGTATACATATCAGGAAACAAAAGAAAACAGCGCACAACGCCAAATAGTGAAGCAAATTCAACAATATATTATAGAATTAAAAAGGGGGTAATATATCTGCGTCATGAAAAAAGTTGGTAAAAGGCATGTAGTGTGTATCACACTGTTTACCACTCGGCAGCTGTTAGCTGTAGATTCAGGTGCTTGCTTCCCTCTGCTGCTGCAGCTCAGTTGATTCTGGGGCAGGACGTCAGTCTTTTCACTCCCAAGGGGATTTCCCTTCATGCAGCCAGGTTGAGCTGAGCCACCCCTGCGAAAAAATGCTGAGCCACCCCTGCGTTTACAGCTGCAGACGCCATTATCCCCAACACGGTTATGTGGCACTTATTATTTAATGTATAATTATCTCACTGTGGGAGTTGTGGTTTAATTTTTTATAAATTTTTTATCACTAAATTGATGGTATAGTCACTGCACTGTATATATTTATACATTTAAACTTTATAGGTAGTTAGGTAGTAGCGCACAGTTTTGTTTTTTGTGTATACATATCAGCATTGCTGTAAGTAGGGTCTCAATTTTAGCCCCACTGGATGCCATCACTTCATTAGTGGTTTCTGCCCAACAAGCACGTTTGTTGTTTTATATTTACTTTTTAATCATTGTATTAAACTGCTGTCTTATTTTGCATACTATATCAGTGATTTGTTGTTTGTATTTAGTTGCACTATGATCTTTTTTTTTTTCTTTTTTTCTCGTTCATGTTGTCTTCTTACATGTCTGTTTGTCTGAGATTACATTGAGGACACTTCCATGGAACTCATCCCAGCCTTTTGAATCGGACTATATTTGGTCAGATTTTTATTTCCTTTAGGCGCCGGTTTATCTGTTTTTACTGTGTTTTCTGGTTTGTGTCACCTATTTTTCCTGGCTGCCTTCACCTCAATATTTAGGGGTGTATGTATATTTATTAGTTGTCTAATTGTCACTAATTTTTTATTTTCATTGCATTAGCGCTGTTCCCACTGCCCTTCCCCTTAGGCTTTCAAAGATGCTCGAGCCAGTGCTCTGATCCTGGTTGTCCTCGATAACATCAAGCGATTTTTGGTGCAAACCAATGCTTCAACTTATGGCATCAGTGCTGTGCTAAGCCAGGTAGGTGAGGATTGCAGCGAGGATACGTTCACCTACCTAAGCTGCAAGCTGTTGCCTTGGGAGTTCACCTATGCCACAATCGAGAAAGAGGGTCTCAACAATGTGTGGGTTCTCAAGAAGTTATAGGTCATGTTTACGGGAAGCCTTTCACTGTGATCACTGATCGCAACCCCCTTAGCTTGTTGCAGCGGGTGTAAGGTGAAAATGGGAAGTTGGTGTGACCTCCAGGAGTTTAATTTTACCATTCAACACAAAAAAGTGCAATGAGCACAGCAACGCCAATAGTCATTCCCAGCATGATTATCCCAGCCCCGATAAACGGACTTCCAGGGTCTTCAGCCTTGGAGAGACACCTGATGGGGTAGCTTTCCCAGAGCCTTCATCTTAAAGGGGGATATTTGATGGTATGGGGAAGCCTACCTCACATAATAAAGATGAAGCCCGGCTGGATACCCCAAAACTTTGTGTAATAGCAACCTCGGTGAGGCTCGTTTGGCCTGTGTATAATGTATTTTGTGTAACCTCTTCCAGAAAAGAGCTAATCACTGTGTAATCTCTAGAAGGGGGAAAACGGTAGGAATTGGGAACAGGGATTGTATCGGTAAAAAAAAGGCACTTTTGTGCCCTGTAGTAGTACAGTATGTTCCCCATACATTTAGTAAGGCAGCCAGCACTGCCTTTTGTTTTGCTAGCATTTCGGAGAAAAGCTGCTTTGTGACAGAAGGTGGGGTCGGTGTGAGTATGAGGACAATGGTGAGCAGGGAAGGGATGGTAATCAGGTCCGGGGAAATGGTTCTCGTTGGTGCAAATACTTTTTTCACCTGAGAGGCTGAGGTGCCTACCCAGCGGGATGTATGGGGCTGGCTAGTTCAACCGTTGCCGGGTCTGAGTCCCATAGGCACAATTTCCATTGGCTATTTCAAATTTCCCACTCGCTAGACCCTCCCTACTCGAGGGGCGGTCAAGAGTGACTAAGCCGGCCCCCTCCTCTGATTTGTACAGCCGGACAAGACAACGTCCTCCGATTGGCTGGTTGCCCCTGCTCCATGAAAAGTATAGGAGCCCGAGAGCTATGTAAGGGGAGAAGCCGATCAGAGTACCAGACACGTTTTGAAGCTGATCGGACAGGCAACTGGCGGGATTTTAAATAGTGCTATTGGGACAATAGCACTGAGAAGGAGCTGTACAGGGCAAATCTACTGAAGCAGTCCCCTGCACCTAGTTGAGGCTAGATTCTTCTCCCTCAGACCCCAGTTGGCGAAGTGTGTTAAAAAATCTGGTCTCCCGTGACAGGCTTCTTCCCCAAGCTGCGTGGGAAAGATATGGAAGCCTATCAAGCAATGGTTTGGGAGGATGCTGGTGACTACCAGGTGGTAAAAGCACTGCTCTGGCCTCAGTATGAGATCACGCCCGAGACTTACTGGACCCAGTTTCATGCCATGCACAAGGGGTCCAAGGATTTGCACACTGACTCTGTGGCCCGGTCAGCCCATCATGCAAAGAGGTGAGTAACTGTGTGTTCAGTGAGTACCTTCAATGTATTCCTTAACCTAATCGTGAAGGAGCAATTTGTACTCAAACATTTCCCGGAGGTGAGTGAATGCATTATGGATGGCAAACCATCAATGGCTCAGCAAACTGCAAAGATTACGGATGAGTTCATGGCGGCTCGACTCCTATTCTGGCAACAACCCCAACCGAGTGTTCAAGTTCCTGGCCACCAACCTCCTCGGCACACATAAACCCCAAGGTCCGATGCATCTTTGTGGAGCTGCCCAGTGCCCCCTAGTTCCAGAACCCGACCACCAA
This sequence comes from Ascaphus truei, assembly GCF_040206685.1. Lineage (NCBI taxonomy): Eukaryota > Metazoa > Chordata > Amphibia > Anura > Ascaphidae > Ascaphus > Ascaphus truei. Next base: position 116,418 of record NW_027457320.1, read on the forward strand.
GTTTACCCATAAGTGGCAATGCTTTGGTTTCAACAGGGCGTGCCACCCGAGGGTGGATTGCCCCACTGCACTTTGAACCGATCCACCTGCGATGGGAACCACAACCCAGCTCCTCATATAAACGCCAGGGTAAGTCACATTCCCATGCTCGAGCAATAGCAGGTGACCAACCATATCACCCAGGCAACCCAGGTCCCAGTCTCCGAGGCTGCCGAGATTGCTGCCTGTGCTGCAACACAAAGAGGAGCCACCATTGGGCTAGAGCAGATCATTGTGCGGTTGAAATATTTGTGCCCTTATACCATCAGCACTATGATGGTGGCCAGCCAGTTGGACCCTGGCACGGTCATAACTCTTGTCAAACCTGATATGTTTGGGCCAGAGCATCTGCCACCTGTCCGATGGTGCCCCTAAGTCCCTGCAGGTGGCCCGTGTTTTCATCGATTAGGGCATGGCCCAGAGCATCCGTAATGGCAGAGACCTCCCAGGCCATAACACCAACATGTTGTTGGGAACTGATTAGGGCAATTTTATGTGCCACTAATAGGGGTAGAGTGTGTCCGTCGAGTGTGCCCTATTGTGGGAGCGAAACATGTTAGTGTGTTTCTCTGGTTGCCAATAACTATGTTTTTACCACACCCTCTTCATCTGTTCCTGCTCGTGGTGCAACGCTATCCTTGGCTCTTTGCCAAATTTATTTCCCATTGTGGCTGTGACCTGCTGTCAGACTTGAGACCTTGCCACCTCTGACACTATGTTTGTTCAGGGTCCCAAGAATGAAACCATCACTCCCCGGACATTGGAGTTCATCCCTTGGATGTCCTGGAGGAGACCAGTAAAGTAAGCTGGGTGTAACCTGACCAAACTGACAACCCTATCCCTGCCAGTATGACTAGGGCCAATGAGCCAGAGCACAGTCGGCAGTTCCGCAATACCTTGCTGTCAGATCAGAGCTTAGACGGCATGTGGCAGCACGCTGCCCAACCGGTCATTGAGTCCAGATCCGATTGGCTTGTGAGTGCCGCCAGCTCCCATACAGGGAACAGAGCCCTGGGACTCCGGACTGACCATGGACGGGGGTATTAAAACATTTAATACGTAATGTGTTGGGGCTCAGAATAAACTGGTGCACGCTTTGTAGAGAGTATTTTCATTGCTGCCACATTTAGCTACAACTGATTGTGTGTTAAGTGCACAATTTTTTTTTCTATAATGAACAGGGACCTGAGACTCTGGTAAATAATTACATATTTTGCCTAAATTATCCAGTGATGTACGCACATAGATGGGATTGCAATTGAGTAATGGGTTAATATAAACATATTGAAAGTACTTTGTGCAGGAGAAAGGTGAGTTGGCTAGAGTAGCCGTGTGTATTAACCCTGGTTGCATATCACATGCTCACTTGTGTGCGGTCCGTGACAGAGAGTATATGGGCCACATGCTCACAGATGGACCGTACATGACATTGCTGTTCCTCAGATTTAAAAAAAAAATGACAAGGGACAGGATCTGTAATTTTTAGTTTAAAGCACAGAGTATATTAGTGGTACAAAAATAAATTCTGATTATCGTTCTTGCTCATAAAGGAATTAATTTGATAAATTGTACCTCCAAAAAACTTGTGCTGTTTATTTCGAAGACCAGATGCTGTAATTATGTGTTCTGCGTTTTGGTTATTGAATCTTTCTATACCATTATGCTATTTTATTTTCTAACATGTCAACATTAATTATATTATGACTTGATTTTGCATGTTCGAGGGCAATCTGTAAACAACGTTGGTTGAATATTTTTTTTTTAATTGTTCTTGCATCAATGTTACTCACTTGTCTTTAATGATACATTATATACATTTTCAGTATAATACACCTTCATGGCTTGCGAATTTGTGTCCGATATAAAAACAGGTTTTAGCCTTTACAAGCCAAGTAATGAAGATACCGATTTGTAACCCAACAGCGCCACCGTGTGGTAAATTGTTTCAAGAATAGACTCCTAATACTGTACCAACACGTTGCGCCTTTTGTATAATCACAAACAGAAACAAACACTACTTTACAGTGTATTAGCCATGCTACACTACTTTGTTTTAATTTATTTAGCGATGAACTAGAAACAGTTTTTTTGTTTAGCTTTATAGTTATGGTTCCAGCAAACTAAATGCACTTTAATCAGTTCATCAATTTTATGGGATTTTTTCCTTAAAATCATCATGTCGGTAATTAAAGTTCACCCCCAAGTTATATATACAGTAGGTGCCTTTATGGTATTAAATATTGATTTGCTTTCTGCAGTGTCGTATCAAACGCATTACTGTTTCTAATGACAGAACTGACACCTTCACATACATGGACTTAATTATACATTACTTTACAAATGTAGAGAACTATTATCATAAACAATTAAAGTGACTTAGAATGGAGATAGAAATATAATAAAAACATGTCCTGCAGGAAATGTGAAATACTATAACGCTTTTTTGATGCTGTGGGTGGCTCTGAAAAGAGCCTTTGTGTTGGGTATGTGGGGATCTCTGCTCCTGGTCTCGGGGGTGAAGCTCACTTGCTGCTCTTGGCCGGTTTGTGGCTCTCGGTTTTCTTGGGCAGTAGCACGGCCTGGATGTTGGGCAGGACACCCCCCTGAGCGATGGTGACCCCTCCGAGCAGCCTGTTCAGCTCCTCGTCGTTCCGCACAGCGAGCTGCAGGTGCCGGGGGATGATGCGGGACTTCTTATTGTCCCGGGCGGCGTTACCGGCCAACTCCAGGATCTCAGCGGTCAGATACTCCAGCACTGCGGCCAAATAGACCGGGGCTCCGGCCCCCACACGCTGAGCATAATTTCCCTTCCGAAGCAGCCTGTGCACACGGCCGACTGGGAACTGCAGCCCAGCCCGAGATGAGCGCGTCTTGGCCTTAGCGCGAGTTTTCCCGCCTTGTTTGCCTCTTCCAGACATCGTGTATCACTCAGACAGCAGCTCGGGTAACAGGAGAAGTGACAAACCCCGCCCCCTGTGCCCTTATTTATACACTCAGACAGCAGCCGAAACTCCTCTGTGATTGGTCAGTTTTGAAAACAGCCAATCAGTTCCATAATCCTGTAACCACCAATCATCTAATTTGAAAGAAAACTGAAGATGTCTTAAACGGTCACATGATAAAGTCAGCCAATAGAAGAACAGAATGCTGGGGCTGCTAGTTTGCATAGGACTCCTATAAATAGAGCTGCTGGGGGTTTAGGTGACATTGGAGATTATTGATTAATTGAGATCCTTACCGGAGACGATGTAGATGTAGATGGAGCCTTTCATTGAATTCATTCATTCATTGAACTGACCGGAGAGGCTGATGACTCCTCGAGTGGGTCACTTCCAATCACAGCGCCCGCCGCCGACACCACTTTCCGGAGTTTCAGTCGGGGATGTATTGACTGGCCCGTTTGGAGAGCCGCTGCTGCCACGTGGGGGAGAGCCGCCGCTGCCACGTGGGTCATTGCCCATCGCTTTGCTTTATAGCTTTATTGCACTGTATGCTGAGTTCTGGGTGCAGTACTGAGCCCAGAGCTGCGACTTGCTGTGACCCCCGACCTTGCCCCCCCCCCTGCCTAGTGCTGTGCCCCCCCCTGTTTAGTGCAGTGCCCCCCCCTGTGCTCTGTGCCCCCCCCCATGCTCTGTGCCCCCCCCAGTGCTCAGTGCCCCCCCCTGTGCGCTGTGCTGCGCCCCCCTGTGCTCTGTGCTGCGCCCCCCTGCGCTCTGTGTTGTGCCCCCCCGCGCTCTCTGCTGTGCCCCCCTGCGCTCTCTGCTGTGCCCCCCTGTGCTCTGTGCTCCCCCCTGCGCTCTGTGCTGTGCCCCCCCTGCGCTCTGTGCTGTGCCCCCCCTGCGCTCTGTGCTGTGCCCCCCCTGCGCTCTGTGCTGTGCCCCCCCTGCGCTCTGTGCTGTGCCCCCCCTGCGCTCTGTGCTGTGCCCCCCCTGCGCTCTGTGCTGTGCCCCCCCCTGCGCTCTGTGCTGTGCCCCCCCTGCGCTTGGTGCCGTGCCCCCCCTGCGCCGTGTGCTTTTGCTCCCTGCGTTGCGTGCTTTGGGCCGTGTGCTCACCGCCGTGCGTGTGTGTGGCTCTGATTTGGGCCATGTGCCCGCCGCCGTGCGGGTGCGTGGCTCTGATTTGGGCCGTGTGCCCGCCGCCGTGCGGGTGCGTGGCTCTGATTTGGGCTGTGTGCTCGCCGCCGTGTGTGTGTGTGGCTCTGACTTGTGCCGTGTGCTCGCCGCCATGCGTGTGGCTCTGATTTGTGCCGTGTGCCCGCCGCAGTGCGTGTGGCTCTGATTTGTGCCGTGTGCCCGCCGCCGTGCGGGTGCGTGGCTCTGGTCTGCGCCTTATTATGGCAGAGGCAAATGTGCCACCTATGGAGACTGCAATACATGATGCTGCAGAAGACATGGACTACACTTTAGTGAAGAAGAGAGGGCGAGCAAACTCTGATAGCTCCAATGGTTCTTCCCCTCCATCGGTAGCAAAGACAAAGATGCAGAAGCACAAGGAAGACCAAGGCATCAAAACATCAAACCGCTTCGAGCCACTTGCTGGTGCCGATGACTGCTCAGGGCCCAGGTGCAACGATGAAGAGACTGCACTCCCACCCAAAAAGATTCGCATACCACCGGTAATGGTTAGGAATATGAAGACCCACAAGGACCTTGTCGACATCCTCACCGAACACTGCACTTCCCCGTTTGAAGTTAAACCACGGGCGAACCACGCAAAGATCACTACCACAACTGTGGACGACTACCGGAGCTTGACGGACTGCTTTGCAAAGCAGGGCATAGAATACTACACCTTCCCACTGACGCGCCTAAAGCCCCAGAAATTTGTAATTCGCGGCTTACCAGCAAACGCCTCCGTGGGGGAGATTTCCCACGACCTCGCGGAACATGGACTTCCAGTCAAGAGCGTAGCCCAGTTGACATCCCCGGTGGACAAGACCAAGAAGTTCCCTTTGTTTATTGTCACATTGGCAGAAACCCCGGAGAGCCAGCCTGCAGATCTTACCAAGATTACCAAGCTTTGTAGCTGTGTGGTAACCACAGAAGCGCCAAAGGGCAGAAAAGGCCCAACCATGTGTTTCAACTGCCAACGGCTCGGGCATACCTCTGCATTCTGCCACCAGAAGCCACGCTGTGTGTGTTGTGGAGAGAACCACAACTCCAAGGAATGCCCACGAGATAGGAAGAAGGAGCCGGCGACATGTGCAAACTGCAAAGGCCCACACCCGGCAAGCTACCGTGGTTGCCCGTACCTCACAAAAGCAAAGCAAGAGGAACGGGAAAAGCGGACACCCCACCTGATGGAGCAGGCACCAAGGAAGACACCCACTACTCAATACCAGCTTCCCCGCCTGGCGCCGGAGAGACAGAGGACCACAGAACACCTGATCCCAGACCAAGGCACGGCATCCACCCAGAGGATGCAAAACCCAGACGGACAGACCTACGCGGAAACTCTCAGGACACCATCCACCAACCCCGTTGAGGCGGCCAACCCGGACCCCGCAGGCGGAACCGCAAGCCCAACAAACTGGCTAGAGATCATCCTTAAAATAGCGAGCGCTATTGCGAGAATGGATATTCACCCCATTGTGACAATGATAGCGAATCTCATCCCGGCCCTTCTCAGGAGCACAGAAACTAACCACCATGGCAGCAACATCTAAACGCAGTTCTGTCATCGTGATGTGGAATGCAAATGGTATCAGCAAGAAGACAGATGAACTCCTTCACCTGATGGAATCGAGGAATGTATGCGCAGCTCTGCTCTCGGAGACCCACCTTCAAGGAAACCAAAAACTAAGCCTGGCGAACCACAGGGTATACCGTACCGACCGGGCAACAGGAGCCAGAGGTGGTGGGACGGCTGTGATTGTTAACACACGGGTCAGCCATAATGAGATTGCACTACCACCCCTCCGGAGTATTGAAGCCACTGGAGTACAGGTAAAGACTGCAACAGGACCACTGCGACTAATTGCCACCTACTGCCCCCCTAAGGTGAAGCTACATTTGGGAGACTTGGAAGCTCTGCTGGACTCCACTGTCCCAACCATCATCGGGGGAGACCTAAATGCCAAACACCGGTGCTGGAACTCAAGGACAGCAAACTCCAGAGGACAAGCTCTTCTTGCTTACTCAAAGGAGAGTGACTTTGTAGTGGCTGGCCCTACAGAACCCACCCACTACCCAGGCACTGCAAGCCACACACCGGATGTCCTGGACATTGTCTTACTGAAGAACGTGAAACATTCTGTCCAGTTGGAAACGCTGGCGGAACTGACCTCAGACCACAACCCAGTTACCATTACTGTTGGCGACGAGATGGAAACCCACCAGCAAACACCCAGGTACAACTTCACCAGGGCGAACTGGAGCCTGTACAAAGAAGAGTTGAGCAACATCACAAACCCCCGCCCCTTGGACACCAACGGAGACATTGATGATGCTGTTAACACCTTTACTACCGCAGTCCAACATGCAATAGAGCACAGCGTCCCGAAACAGATGCCCAAACGCTGCTCCATCTACGACCTACCGAGCGGGATCAAGCAAGCGATTGCTGAGAAAAACAGGGCCCGACGCCAGTGGCAGAAGTTCCGCACACCTGACCTTCTGGTAAAGTACAACTCACTTGCCAGACTACTGCGACAGCAAATCAGCCAACACCGGGGGGAGAGGTGGGAGGCCGCAGCAGCCAAGCTGAAGGAATCCGACAACTCTGTTTGGAGAATGACCCGATGCCTGACCGGGAAGAAGGAGCCTAATCCACCTATCCAGGGCCAGACCCACCTGGCATGTAGCAACAAGGACAAGGCAGAGGTTCTCGCTGACACACTGGAGACAACTTTTAGGCCTAACCAAGCCAGCAAAATAGCACGGGAAGTTGAGCAAGGAGTTAACAGGCATCTTACCGAGCACCTACCAGAGACCGAAGCGGAAACCCTTGAAGGATGCACCAGGACTGAGATAACGCAACTTGCAGAAAAGCTGGCAAATGGCAAAGCACCAGGAAGTGACGGAATTACCAACCTGGCCATCAAGAAGCTTCCGCCGGCAGCCATGGAATGCCTCACAGAAATCTTCAATGCATGCATGCGGCTCCAGCACTTTCCTCAATCCTGGAAGGAAGCCAAGGTCATTGTATTTCCAAAGCCTGGAAAACCACTGAGGGATCCTGCAAACTACCGTCCGATAAGCCTGCTCTCTGGACTGTCGAAACTCCTGGAGAAAGTTATTCTTACGCGCCTCCGCCACTTTGCCTCTGGTAAAAACATTCTACTAAAGGAGCAATTTGGATTCCGGAAGGACCACTCAACCAACCATCAGCTGCTGCGAGTCGTTGACATAATAAGCCATGGATTCAACATCCACAAATCAACTGGAGTTGTCTTCTTGGACGTGGCCAAAGCGTTTGACAGAGTTTGGCATGAAGGACTACTGCACAAAATGATCAACCTGAAATTCCCAAACTACCTGATTAAGCTGACTGCAAGCTACTTGCGGGAGCGCACATTCCACGTGGCTGTGCGGGAAGAGCTCTCAACAACACGCCCCATCCGCGCTGGCGTGCCACAGGGATCAGTCCTGGGACCTTTCCTTTTCAACCTCTTCATGAATGACATCCCCACAGACCTCCACAAGACTCAACTGGCACTCTACGCAGACGATGTGGCAGTCATCTCCCAGTCCTTCAGAGAGAAAGAAGTAGCTAAGAACATCCAGAAAGCACTAGACATGCTATCAACATGGTACAGCGACTGGCAAGTAGGACTGAACTCCAGCAAGACTACAGCTACACTGTTTACCAAAAAGAGGATCAAGGCACACCCGCCAATCACCCTCAACGGAGAGGCTGTCAAATGGGAGCCAAACAGCTCTTACCTAGGTGTAATCCTAGATAGCAAACTAAGCTGGAGAAACCACATTGAGAAGATTCAACAGAAGGCAATAACCAAGCTGGCAGCACTGTACCCTCTGCTGAAGACAAGGACCATGCCCATCAAGAGCAAAGTCAATGTGATCAAGGCGATCATTAGACCCACAATGACATACGCCTCCCCGGTGTGGAGTGGTTGCCACCAACATCAAAGATCATCTCTCCAAAAATTACAGAACAAGGCGCTGCGGATTGCGTCCAACGCTCCACTTCCTACAAGAATAGCAGACCTTCATAGGGATCTGGGTATCGAGATGTTAGATGAACATCTAAAGAAGCTCAACAAGAAATTCTACAAGGAACTGGACCAGAACTCAAACCCGCTGATCAAGAAGCTTGCTGCGATCTCTGCAAACCCATTTGACCGCTACCCACGACCCATCACAGCGCTGAACCTGTGAAACCAACTCAACTGTGGCAAGTAACACAGATCAAGAAGCTTCCTAAAGAGTGCGACAATACACTCAACAAGAGAACTTGGAGTAATGAGGCTCAAGCCTCGGTATCCAATATCACCACTGACAGATTTAATCTGTCAGTCAGAACAGAACGGTCAGTAGGTGACATTGTTTCTCTGCTGTTTGGAGAGGAAGCATCGCCCGACATGCCTGAACCAGCCAAGTCTGCGCCAGCGGCCAAGAAGGGCTCTAAGAAAGCGGTGACCAAGACCCAGAAGAAGGATGGGAAGAAGCGTAGGAAGAGCAGGAAGGAAAGTTACGCGATCTACGTGTACAAAGTGCTGAAGCAGGTTCACCCTGACACCGGCATCTCCTCCAAGGCCATGGGCATCATGAACTCCTTTGTGAATGATATCTTCGAGCGCATCGCAGGGGAATCGTCCCGTCTGGCTCATTACAACAAGCGCTCGACCATCACTTCCCGGGAGATCCAGACCGCTGTGCGCCTGCTGCTGCCGGGAGAGCTGGCCAAGCACGCCGTGTCCGAGGGCACCAAGGCGGTCACCAAGTACACCAGCGCCAAGTAACCCCGATCTCATCACTGACCCACAAACACAAAGGCTCTTCTAAGAGCCATCCACTTTATCACTATAAGAGATATGCTCATATGTCATCTGTGCTCGGGATAAACGGGAAGTGTTCTATTATACATTGCACTTTCTCAGTTATTTGCTTTTGTAGCTATTATATATTATAAAGTATCTTATGTGATGTATTTTTAGCTCTTTCTGGCTTCCTACCCAGCCACGTGTTTGCTGCACTTGTGTTGTTTTGTTAGTAAGAGGCGGGAGAACCGCAGACAAAGTGACAATCGCCGAGAATCCCCTTCAGATAATCTGCAGTTCACACACATCCCACAGGGTGGCGCTGCTGTGTTAGTAATGGAGTTCGTGCTCGGGAAGTGGGATTTGGGGTTAATAACCTGCGATTATTTTCCCTCATTTACTTTTTTTGAGCCTCACTAAAATACAGATTATATGTGCACGTGTCAGAATAAGTGTGCATGAAATGATGCCCTCACACCCGCATGGTATATACCGCATCTGATCGGGGGAAAGTCCTAGTGCAGTTTGGGATTAGTAACAGACCATGCAATCCGTGTTTGCCACATGCGTTAGATACGAGCACATTCATTTGCATTATCAAAATTGGCCTTTTATAGTTTGTCGCACATTTTTTATTCCATTTACATAAATGTAACAAGTGATATTTCTCATTGTCCTGTTGGGTTGGACATTAATTTAGAAATCGGTCAAATCTGCATTAAATAGGCTGGGATGTTACATTAAAGGCTTCTATTGTCACCTTGTTCAATCTGTTATCAGGGATTGCACCTTTTTAGTATAAAAACAAGGCTGAGCAACATGTGTTTCCTCAGATTTCAGTAGCAGTTGATGTGGTTTTGTGATAACTTGTCAGAACTCTAAATCGCAAATATTTATCACGTCCTGTTTTTTTTAATCCTAAAACCACACAAAAAAAAAAAGCAACACAAATATACAGAGAAGGTAAAAAGGGCCAAAGGATTTAATATCTGCCATTCACACACACACCACACGGTGGCGGTATTGCATTGGCACTAACGTGTATCCCGGAGACCTGGATTTCTCACATGATCTGAATCAGGTTTCACCCCCAGATAGTTCTGTGACACACTGCACGTTGTGTGGCTTCCCTTAATAGAATTGGTGTGAATTAAGTCCAAATCAATAGGACTCTGACATTGCTGCATCATTCTTGATACATTTAGGTTTAATCCCTTGAATAGCCCATAATGTAATGAAAAACATTGAGTAAAATCCTGAATTTGCAAAATGATCACTGAGCAAAACACACAAATACATGTACAGGTGCTGAGACTGCCAGAGATGCCACATTCCCCATAACATCTATAGAGGGAGAAAGGCAGCAAAACACAAATGTATAACTCGCATTAATAAGAAACACTTGGGCTGTTCCTTCACTATCCCAACATCACTTGTGAAACTTTTACATCTATTCAATTACTGTCTCTATTCTAAATCCAAGCTCCGTAATATTCATTCAAAGATCCCATGTTATTCCAGTCACATTGTTTTGCACAGTTTGGTTGCCTCATTCCTCTGCCCTTAGTTATCATTACACTCAATGGGATCTGCCCAAAGTAATCATGGCCGCCGAGTGCATCGTCTATCATCTCTATGGTGACCGAGACTCTTGTTAATGGGCATGCGCAGTAAGGTCTCCATTGCAATACATTACTATGCATGTCCCTGACTCCCAGCTTCACTTCCCCGGAACTACATCTCCCGTGATCCCCCGCGCACCGGGCTTTAGTTCGGAGGCTGCACGGTGGGTGAATGTGGTTCATGTAATAAGACGGAGGAGCAAGAGGAGAAGCAGCGACGGCCATGTACCTAGCGCTGTGCGGAGGGGGTGGGAGGAGGTGGGGTAAGGGCTCTGTGATAGCTTTCTATGTGACCTCATAGTTTAATGTCATCCATCATTGTCAGGAGGATAATGATTTCTCTGCTAATTAGTCTCCACAAATCCCCCACTGTAAGGTGATCCTGGTTAGGCAGCTTATCCCATCATCGTCACTACAGACACATAATGGTGAGATGGAGAAGTGAATGGACTCATTATACAAATCTGTTATCTGAGATGTAGGTTTTGCCTTTTTATTTATATTTATTTTTATTTATATATTACATTTTATTTTTAATTCCTCAATGTTTCCTCTTATGGAGAAACATTGACATAACATCGTATTTGAAACCTCTTAGAAAACTCTTATTTTTATAGGAGCTGTTTATCCTTAATCACAGCAACATTGGGGAGTAGCACAACCATAAACTAGGAACCTGTGGGTGTGCAAAATATCTCCCCCTCCCCACCCCAAAATAGTGGGTTTTAAAAACTCCCAATAACACGTTTCTATTTAATTTTCCATTGTCTAGGAAACGTAACCTTGAGAAACGAGATGCCAACGGTCTACTGTGCATGCAAAGCCCAGGAGAGAAACAGACGCACTCCCAGGAAAAGATCCGGCCCTCATCTCACAGCTGGTCCTGGGGAGGTGAATATTATTTGCAGGTTGTGATATCAGTCACAGGAGACAAGGACACTTAACATCGGGAACACACACACACACACACACACACACATTTTGAATGAGGTCGACAGACGGCGCTACCCACAGTTTGGGCACAAATACACCCAAACAGGGAATCCTTTCTCAACTAGGTGCCAGGCGCCGCTTCCAAGGCTAACCCGGGAGGTTTCCACGCTCCGTCCGCTGTGGGTAGCGCAGTAATCCAGGGATGATATTTGCACTATAGCAAGTTCAAATCGCCTGCTCGCCTCCACTTACACGCCTCACTTTGGTTTATCTCCGGCACAAACCTCGGATGGCATAGTAATGAGAAATTGGCAGCTCATTACAGGGTATATTTCACAGAACATGTATATGCATTTAGCATAGGGACCTGCTATTGAGACTTACCTTGAAGTTGGTTACCAAGCTTGGCATAATTTGATCAAAGGATGTAATCAAAAGTCTCCTTTGTCTTCTAGATTTAGTTTTCACTATGTATATTTATTTCCCCATTTATTGCTACCCAATGATTGAAGTGCAGGGAGTAACTTTCTGTCTTTACATAGGTTACCTGTCTTAATAGCAAAGCATGGAAGACGGGGTGCTGACTAATCACCGAGCAGAGGCTCGTCTGATCGGCCAATCCGGGACACAGCAGGTGACTGTGCCCCTAAGACACCCCACAGAGGTGGGTTTGAAGAGGTGTGGGAAATTCAAACTGACAAATAGAAATTGTACCTACGGGGCTTATACCCAGCAACGGTTCCCCAAGACAACCCAATTTATCCCTCAGAGATAGGCGCCTCAGAATCTGGACTGAACAATAGCGCCACTCGGTGAGACATTGTTCCCCAGACCTGAGTCAACGCTCCTCCCCACTCCTAACAATGGCTGGGGCACTTCCCCACCCACATTCCTGATAGCAGAACCCTATCTCTGTGTGTGCAGGCTCGCTGAGTGATTACCAGCCCTGCACACATGGGCAGCAGCAAAACATACTCATTCTAATCAGGGAGGTACATAAACCCAATCACATTATTCTCTGGGATACTGGGTTAACCCCCTGAGGATCCCTTAAGATAGGTAGGGACAATGGGTTAACCTTTATTAATATGATCCCCATTGGCCCATCTTTTAATCATTGTCTTATAATCAGAAATTAGCAATTACACCAGACAGAATAAGGCACAGGGGAGAGGAATATACACTGGCGATACTTGTGCTATGCTAAAACAATGATGTGGTAAATTATGGTACAATGCACAGTTATGAAAAGTTTAAGCTATCATTACATATCCTTATAGGAAATGTAGGATTATGTTGCAAAGTTACCACACTTCTTCATGCCTCAGAAATCTAAAAAAAAACTATAGGAGGTGCATAGAAACTACAATAATAAGCAGGATAGTGGTATAATTGGAAGTATGTCTCCCTGAATGCCCTTCAACAAACAAATATAAGTCTCACCTAATGCACAATTACAATGTTGTTTTGGTTCAGTCTCCATAATAGGCCATAGGGGACTTTCGGTGCCAAGTAATCCGCCCCACTTGTTGAAGTATCTTGAGCTGTTCTGAGTTCAAAAAGTATTTGTCTGCATTATAACAGTTGTGATCAAGCTCTTGGAATGTCCATACCCCTTGGACGTATTGTCGTCTCTCTGACAGGGTAATGAAGCTTGTATGTAATATAACACATTCATTGTAAATGGCATTTATAATTGAAGGTGTGCTGCTGAAGATTACACGGTCTACCGGCAATACTCAACCTCCATTGTGGAAGTCAACAAGCAGTACCAGTGCTACTACAAATAGGGGTCCGCAGCTCTCGCCAGCCAGGAATCAATTGGTTGCCAAATCGGCATTGCAGGGTGTCTGTGAGTATGCCTCAATACAACTGTATCTGTATGATGTGCATCTGTAACGTAGTTGGCTGACCACTGGGATATGGAAATCTATGCCACACTTTACTTGCTGCATTGCACATAAACCTTATTTACCTCTGTCTGAGAGACGACACCCAGTTGTGGATATTGCAAGAGCTTGATGAGGACGTGTTTTCTGCATATGCATTGTCATGACCCGCTTGCAGATCACACCATTTCTAGGGATCCTAGGGGGACGAGTTATTAGGAACAGGTAATAGTACAGACCTAGCCCAATAGAAATTAAAAGGGGAAAACATAGAACATAAACTCTTACTAGAGTTCATGATGTCGCTTAAGCTTGCTTATCCTGTGGTTAAGTTCTTGCAGACTGTGAGGCCTCTGGAACTAAGAAAGGTTTGGGTGAGGACCTCCAGCAGCTGGAGCATGTTGCTTCAAAACAGTCAACAAACGGTTCCACCGGACGCAGAGTTTCTCTGAATCTCTGGAAGTCTTTCTGGGCTTATATAGGTTTGGTTCTCATACAAAACCATGGAGAGGGGGCGGCTAGGCCATTCAGCATTGTCTCTTTAATCAGCTGTCCAATCCGGAGAGTGTTTGAAGCTGAGATGGACCATGCACACACATGATTTTGGCCAGTGTTCAACAAATGCAACCCCCGATCGCCCGGAGGAGTGCATTTAACCCCCTGTAGAGTGCCGTTGCTGTGCTGTGGCTCATTTCAGGATGCCGGGACACGATCAAGCGGGTCACCTAGCAACGCGGGACGCCGGAAGGATAGCCCAGCCGAAGACATCCCTTGGAGGCACTGCAGTGACGCTACACCACACACCAACGCAGGCGCATACAGGCACGCCCTCCCGCACTAAGGATCTCCTAGCAACTGCCGGGACCAGAGGCCTGGAGATCGGAGGAAGTGCTGCTCGTGTTGCTTCTGTTTCCGTGTGTATATTGGGTGAGGCGGACGGTGGGAGCCCCCCAGGCTGGATTTCCTCACTCATGGCAGGTAAGAGAGTGGGGGGGGGAGAGAGATGCAGCATACCACTCCAGTGAGCCGGCTTCAGACATAAGAGCATCCATCCGGTCACTGCTGTATTTCATCTCCTGTCGGCACCGCTGATAAGAGGGAGAGAGAGGAATTTGAGAGGGCGGACACTCGCTCTCGCGTAGGGGAGGGGTTTGGTGTCTGTGTGTGTGTGTAAGTGGCAGAGAGAGAGTGTGGTTGTGTGTGAGGAGGGAGAGGGAGATGCAGCATACCAGAGTGGAGTGTGTAAGTGGGAGTGTGTGTGTGTAAGTGGGGGTGTGTGTGTGTAAGTTGAAGTCTCGCCCTCTGTCCCGCCCTCTGTCTCGCCCTCGCGTGAATACTAGGGGATAGGGTATAATGGTAGCACGGTATATGGGTAACAGTTTCACACAGGGGTGTGGGGGTTAGTGGGCATCTCTCAGCCTGTGGCAGGTGCTGACATAGTGTGCAGCCAGTTCTGCTGTGGTTTCATCTTCTCCCAGGAGGATCGCTATTTTTTGGTTCTCCTCTATATTATTAAAGTTCTGGATAAGTGCAATGAGTTTCTCTAGGTGGGCACTCCTCATTTCAGAGTATTGTGTGCAACGCAACAGGAAGTGTGTTTCATCTTCTACCTCTCCTAGCTCACATCTTTGGCACAGTCTCATCTCCAGGGGCTTCCAGTTGTGTCTGTGTCTGCCTGTTTCTATTTCTAGGCTGTGGGCACTTATTCTGTACTGGCCCAGGGTCTGTCTCTGCTTTGGGTCTTTTACCTTCAGTAGGTAGGGTACCAGAGTGTATTCTCTCTGTAGGCTGTGGTAGGTTTCCAGCTTCTTTGAGCGCTGGATTTCATTGTCCCACCTAGTCACATACTGCTTCTTCATTTCGTTGGCGATTGAGTTGATTTGTTTTTTCGGCAGGTTGTTGATCTGTGTGGGGTTTTGTCCTTGGAGTGAGAGGACAAGTTATTTGATGGCACAGGGTTTAGTGAGGAGGTCCTGGCTTCTCATTGCTCTGTAGCAGTAAGACTGTGGATGGCTGGTGTTTAGGTGGGCCCAGCATGTCAGTGCTCTCTTCTGTCCAGTGAGCAGTAGAGGAAAGCGGCCCAGCTCAGCCTGGCATGCATTGTTTGATGTACTCCTGTGTACTTGGAGAAGGTGTTTGCAGAATTCCAGATGCAGTATTTCTGTTGGGCTGGTATCCCATTTTGTGGAGTCTGGGAATGTTACAGGGCCGAACACCTCGCTGCCATACAGAAGGATGGGTGTGATGATGCTGTTGAATATTTTCATCCAGATTCGTATTGGTGGTTTGAGGTGGTACATCTGTTTCCCTATTGTGTAGAATGCTCTGCGGGCCTTCTCCTTCAGTGTATTTATGGGCAGGCTGAATTTCCCTGATGAGCTGATTGTTAGACCTAGGTATGTGTAACTCGCTGTCTGTTCCAGTGCATTGTCGTCCAGTGTGAATTGCGATATGGTTGGATGTTTTTTATATTTTTTCTGGAATACCATTATTCTGTTTTTTTCTAGGTTCACAGAGTGCCCAGGTCTGGCTGAATTTTTCTAGTATTGCCAGTTTCTGTTGGAGGCCTTGTTCTGTTTGAGACAGCAGGAGCAGGTCGTCTGTGTATAGAAGAGACTTAATCTCAGTTCCAGCCAAGTTGAGCCCAGGTGCTGAGGAGGATACTAGGGCTGCTGTGAGCTCATTGATGTAAATGTTAAAAAGTGTGGGACTCAGACTGCAGCCCTGTCTAACTCCACGGCCTTGATGGAAGAAGTCTGTCCTTTAGTTATTAACTTTCACGCAGCCTTTGTTTTCAGAGTACATACTTTTGATTGTGTCGTATGTTCTCCCCCCTATTCCGCTCTCTAGTATTTTCAGCAATAGGCCTGCTGCCAGATGGAGTCAAAGGCTTTTTTGAAGTCCACAAAGCAAGCAAAGATTTTGCCCTTGTTGGTGTTGTGGACGTGCTTATTAATCAGGCTGTGTAGGGTATAGATGTGATCCGTGGTGCGGTGGTTTGGCAGGACGCCTGTCTGGCTCTTACTCAGTACACTGCTCTGTCAGGAAGGTGAGGATTCTGCTGTTCAAGATGCTGTTGAACAGTTTCCCCAGGGTGCTGCTGACACAGATTCCTCTGTAATTGGATGGGTCCAGCCTGTCTCCTTTCTTGTGCATAGGGGTTATCAGTCCTTCGTTCCATAGTTCAGGGAAGTAGCCAGTAGTGAGGACCAGGTTGAACATTTTCAGTATTGCTTCTTGTATAGAAGGATTGCTATACTTCAGCATCTCTTGTAGAATGCCATCTGGTCCGCAGGCTTTCTTGGTTTTTATTAGTTTTCTTTTTTCTTTTTTTTCCTGGATTGTGATTGCTATGTCCAGAGGGTTTTGGTTATCTTTTATAGTGTTCTCCAGTGATGTTTGTTTGGTGAGTATTTGTTTTTGTTCTTGTGTCAGGTTTTCTTCTGGGATTTCTTGGTAAAGGTCCTTGAAGTAGTTTTTCCAGATGTTGCCATTCTGAATGGCCAGGTGTCTGTTATTCTGCTTTGTATCCAGATGTTTCCAGGTGTAATCCTGCTTCCTATCGCTTGGCAAGCTGTTACTCTGTGCTGTGTTACCTGCTGACTCACAGGGCCTGAGTCTCTGCCACGGAGAGCCCGGGGTGCATACAATATGTATGTATGTATGTATGTATGTATGTATGTATGTTCAGTGCAGCGCCTCCACCTGCGACAGATCCTGCCAAAGGGGGAGTTAGTCTTCGCAGGACCTCTATACAAGAATTTCTCTCACACGACCATGTTATAAAACCAATCTTGTTTACTGATAAATCAACCTTACGATACATTGCATGCCATGACATTCCAATCCGCTGGTACACAACATTTAACACACCACGGAGGACGTCCACAATTATGCGCCTCGGCGGACGCCAACAATAACTTGCGCCTCGGCGGACGCCAACAATAACTTTCCCCCAATCCCACCACCGGGTGTTCCCACCCCGTGTCCAAATACGTTAATCAGTTCTCTTGCTTCCAACGGCCGTGTGTATGTGTATGGGTGACTGCGCAGCCACTAGGTCTTAGGTGATTGAAAGGGTAGAGTTGGTGCACTTGATGAAATACCTGCCGAGCACTCCGGTGCTCGGAACTGCTACGGTTCTTCAAAAAGAGTCTCTGGGGATTCCACGCTGCGATATGGGGCGCTTCTCCCCGACAAGATAGTCCCGAACACAGCAGTAGTTTTAGGGGGGGTAAATCCCTTACTAAGGGTGTCCCTAGCTCCGCTTGTCTCTACGGTGACTCAGGGCTAACTGGGCCGGGGCATCTTGACTGCGCCTGGGGGGGGTACAACCTCCCAGCGCAGTGTCTCCGTCTCCTCGTCTCTCCACGATGCTCTAACTCCACGTGCACGCAACCACTGCCTATATCTCTGGCAACTCCTCCGCCCATAGGCTAAACGCGCTCACCTGACCCTCCCCGTGGGGGCTGCTGGGTCAAGGGACTGCTCCTTTCCCGCCAATATGTATCCTCCTCCTTCGCGGGCTTCTGCAACTACTCCGTGCAAGCGCAACCTCTCATTACTCGGGGTGAATCAAGGGTCACGGCTACACAGGTTTGCCAGAAAGTATTTTCATCTAATGCTTCTTCAATTCTTTCTAATTTTTTGGCAATGTGGTTGTGTTTTTTCTTCCTTAGGGAGTGCCTGTAGTGCTTCAGGTGTTGGTGGTACCTCATTCGTAGTTCTGTATGGTTTGGGTCTCTGTGTTTTTGGTTTGATATTGTTCGCAGGCTTTTTCTAAGGGTGTTGCATTCCTTATCGAACCATTTTTCTTTGATTTTGTCATTTGTCTGTTAGGGAAAGTTTTTTTTTTCAGGTTTGATATTTTTGTTATTAGATGGAATATTTTGCTGAGATTTCTTACTGCCAGGTTTATACTGTTTGTTCTGCTCCCTGCCGCACCCTGCCCCCCTCTGCTGCACCCTGGCCCCCCTCTGCCGCACCCTGCCCCCCTCTGCCGCACCCTGCCCCCCTCTGCCGCACCCTGCCCCCCTCTGCCGCACCATGCCCCCCTCTGCCGCACCCTGCCCCCTCTGCCGCACCCTGCCCCCTCTGCCGCACCCTGCCCCCCTCTGCCGCACCCTGCCCCCCTCTGCCGCACCCTGCCCCCCTCTGCCGCACCCTGCCCCCCTCTGCCGCACCCTGCCCCCCTCTGCCGCACCCTGCCCCCCTCTGCCGCACCCTGCCCCCCCTCTGCCGCACCCTGCCCCCCTCTGCCGCACCCTGCCCCCCTCTGCCGCACCCTGCCCCCCTCTGCCGCACCCTGCCCCCCCTCTGCCGCACCCTGCCCCCCTCTGCCGCACCCTGCCCCCTCTGCCGCACCCTGCCCCCCTCTGCCGCACCCTGCCCCCCTCTGCCGCACCCTGCCCCCCTCTGCCGCACCCTGCCCCCCTCTGCCGCACCCTGCCCGCCTCTGCCGCACCCTGCCCCCCTCTGCCGCACCCTGCCCCCCTCTGCCGCACCCTGCCCCCCTCTGCCGCACCCTGCCCCCTCTGCCGCACCCTGCCCCCCTCTGCCGCACCCTGCCCCCCTCTGCCGCACCCTGCCCCCCTCTGCCGCACCCTGCCCCCCTCTGCCGCACCCTGCCCCCCTCTGCCGCACCCTGCCCCCCTCTGCCGCACCCTGCCCCCCTCTGCCGCACCCTGCCCCCCTCTGCCGCACCCTGCCCCCCTCTGCCGCACCCTGCCCCCCTCTGCCGCACCCTGCCCCCCTCTGCCGCACCCTGCCCCCCTCTGCCGCACCCTGCCCCCCTCTGCCGCACCCTGCCCCCCTCTGCCGCACCCTGCCCCCTCTGCCGCACCCTGCCCCCCTCTGCCGCACCCTGCCCCCCTCTGCCGCACCCTGCCCCCCTCTGCCGCACCCTGCCCCCCTCTGCCGCACCCTGCCCCCCTCTGCCGCACCCTGCCCCCCTCTACCTCGACCTCTCTCTCTACCTCGACCTCTCTCTCTACCTCGACCTCTCTCTCTACCTCGACCTCTCTCTCTACCTCGACCTCTCTCTCTACCTCGACCTCTCTCTCTTCCTCTCTCTCTACCTCTACCTACCTCTACCTACCTCTACCTCTTTCTCTGCCTCTACCTCTTTCTCTGCCTCTACCTCTTTCTCTGCCTCTACCTCTACCTACCTCTACCTCTTTCTCTGCCTCTACCTCTCTTTTTCTCTGTCTCTCTCTCTCTCTCTCTCTCTCTCTCTCTCTCTCTCTCTCTCTGTCTCTGTCTCTGTCTCTGTCTCTCTCTGTCTCTCTCTCTCTCTCTCTCTCTCTCTCTCTCTCTCTGTCTCTGTCTCTCTCTGTA